>NW_013952985.1:18029-23893 GCF_001266775.1 Austrofundulus limnaeus | reverse complement strand
TATCAACACAAAGATAACATTTTTAACATAAACAACAAAAAAAGACAATTCAATGAATAAAATTGTGCTCATAAAATAAACACATTCAAAAAATATTTAATGTAAATGTTCCAAATTAAAAAAAATCTGTAAGAATATATTTGATAAAGTGCAAATGAAAATAAAGCCTTTTTTAAACTTTTGCATGGTAGAACCAGAAGCTGCTTTTCATATTAGTGACAAACAATAACAGTAACAACAGCTTTTTGACAAAATGCTTAAAAATAAATAACAAAAATTAGTTTGATTAATTGCAAATTAAAATATAGTTGTATCTGTAACTGTATTTGATAATGTTTTGAACTTTTAAAATATCGCATGGTAGAACCAAAGGCTGCACTTCATATTAGTGACAAACTTTGGCCTTTTTTGACGGGTTACCATCATTTTTGTCTTCTACTTTTAATTTAAAATAAGTTTCCATTCTCCGCAGGTTTTTAAGGTTCTTCTTCTATGTATTAAAAAAGTTGTTAAACAACTGTGTGGTGCACTACTGCTACTAGTGGAGATAAAGTGTATTGCATCTTATTCAAAATCAATGCTGTCCCGTAGCCCTTTATGGCCCAAAGTTAAAAACTGTTGTTCTTCTGAGGCCCTCAAGGTGGCGCATAGGTTAAGAATCTCTGTTATTACAACTATTACAGTTACATTATTTGTTTTATTACTCTAAGGAAATGCTAGCAACAATGTGGAAACATTCTGCTGTTAAATATGAATAAGTACGAATAAACTGACTGYCCCTGTTTCTTCATTTCATCGTAATCGTGTCAGAAATCTGGTTACAGTACTCTGAGTGCTCTTATGTTTGTATCTGCCTGTTCTTCTCTTGACCGGTGATGCGTCTTAAGTTAGAACATTTAAATAAGAAGGTAAATCATTAGAAAATGCAAAACCATATATTTACACGTGACACTCGCTCTGTCGATTTGTGATGTTCGTTGAAGTAAAAAGTGATTAGAATGTTTTATTCATATGGTTCTTTAAATCTTTGCTTAACTAAAGTGCAATGATGTTACTCTCCATGTGACGGTTATACATGTTGTTTTTTTCAGTTTGTTCTTTGTTTTTTGAGTGTAATTGCTTTCTCTGGTGCTTTCTTGCTGCGAGAACTTGATACTTAGTGATTTGCATCTTTTGCCTGAGGAAATCTCCTGCATTCAAAATTTAACTGTATACAAAATAATCAAAAGTCAAAATCTACTTTATTTGTCTGAAAAACAAATATGTGTAGAATCACTATGCTGACAAATATTGCTTTTTACATTACAACGTAGTATGTCCTACAATTAGAACCTCTCCAGATTTGGTAAAAACATTTTACATACCTAAAACTTTAGAGCTTAAGTCCATTTCAGAATCTGTGTAATGTTTTAAAAGTGTTTTTTTACATCAGTAAAATGATCAACAGGCAGAAAATTCAGGTACACATGTAAGACAAGCCCAGTAAGAGTATAAATATTGATCACTTGATCTTAGAAACAACTGTGCTCATATTTAAGTACACAACACAAACTGTATTTTAAGGGCTCCACATTATGCAGCACTTTGTTTAAAACTTTGGCACAAACAGCTGGTTTCTTCCCAGTATGTTGTTAAATCTTTCTAATGCTGTGTTCTTTAGCCTCYTTTATTTATTTTATGTACAAATGACTGCCGCAGCCRGTATCCACAGCATCACATTTTAAAGTTTGCTGATGACTCTGTCATCCTGTCTCTTCAAGCAACTTTTCAACATGGTCAAACCCAAAAAGACCAATAACTCAGTTACTTTAACAAGAATTGAGCTAAAATTTGGTGTGGTAGAAGCTGAATGTAATTTATTGCACATAAGCTATGTTCACAGTGCAGGCAGATGTGACCAATATTCTATTTTGTTTGCCTCATGTGACAAATCTGATTTTTWWAAAAATCCAACCTAAATAATCAGGATTCAGCATTAAGACCTGCAGTGTGAACGTAGCACTACAGGTGCTGGTCGTAAAATTAGAATATTATGAAAAAGTAGATTTATTTCAGTAATTCCATTTAAAAAGTGAAACTTGTATATTATATTCATACATTACATACAAACTCAWATATTTCAAATGTTTATTTCGTTTAATTTTGATGATTACAAATGACAACAAATGAAAATCTCAAATTCAGCATATCAGAAAATTAGAATCTTGTGAAAAGGTTCAAAATGGATGGCACCTGGTACCACACTCTAATCAGCTAATTAACTCAAACCACCTGCAAAGGCCTTTAAATGGTCTTTCAGTCTAGTTCTATAGGCTACACAATCATGGGGAAGACTGCTGACTTGACAGTTGTCCAAAAGACGACCATCGACACCTTGCACAAGGAGGGCAAGACACAAAAGGTCATCGCTAAAGAGGCTGGCTGTTCACAGAGCTCTGTGTCCAAGCACATTAATAGAGAGGCGAAGGGAAGGAAAAGATGTGGTCGAAAAAAATGTACAAGTAAGAGAGATAACCGCACCCTGGAGAGGATTGTGAAACAAAACCCATTCAAAAATGTGGGGGAGATTCACAAAGAGTGGACTGCAGCTGGAGTGAGTGCTTCAAGAACCACCACACACAGAYGTATGAAAGACATGGGTTTCTGCTGTCGCATTCCTTGTGTCAAGCCACTCTTGAACCACAGACAGCGTCAGAAGCGTCTTGCCTGGGCTACAGAGAAACAGGACTGGACTGCTGGTGAGTGGTCCAAAGTCATGTTCTCTGATGAAAGTAAATTTTGCATTTCCTTTGGAAATCAAGGTCCCAGAGTCTGGAGGAAAAGAAGAGAGGCACTTCATCCACGTTGCTTGAAGTCCAGTGTAAAGTTTCCACAGTCAGTGATGGTTTGGGTTGCCATGTCATCTGCTGGTGTTGGTCCATTGTGTTTTCTGAGGTCCAGGGTCAACGCAGCCACATACCAGGAAGTTTTAGAGCACTTCATGCTTCCTGCTGCTGACCAACTTTTTGGAGATGCAGATTTCATTTTCCAACAGGACTTGGCACCTGCACACAGTGCCAAAGCTACCAGTACCTGGTTGAAGGACCATGGTATCCCTGTTCTTAATTGGCCAGCAAACTCTCCTGACCTTAACCCCATAGAAAATCTATGGGGTATTGTGAAGAAGAAGATGCAATAGACCAGACCCAACAATTCAGAAGAGCTAAAAGCCACTATTAGAGCAACCTGGGCTATCATAACACCTGAGCAGTGCCACAGACTGATCGACTCCATGCCACGCCGCATTGCTGCAGTAATACAGGCCAAAGGAGCCCCAACTAAATACTGAGTGCTGTACATGCTCATACTTTTCATGTTCATACTTTTCAGTTGGCCAACATTTCTATAAATCCTTTGTTTTTATTGGTCTTCAGTAATATTCTAATTTTCTGATGTGCTGAATTTGAGATTTTCATTTGTTGTCATTTGTAATCATCAAAATTAAACRAAATAAACATTTGAAATATATGAGTTTGTATGTAATGTATGAATATATTATACAAGTTTCACTTTTTAAATGGAATTACTGAAATAAATCTACTTTTTCATGATATTCTAATTTTATGACCAGCACCTGTATACTACACATTGTGTTCATCTTTGCTTAAATCTGTGACATTAACTGTGCAATACATCCACAAAATCAACTTTTGAAGTCAGTCCAATTCAAGATGGCTGCCACAGCTAATTGGTTTTACCCAACACAAACACGGCTTTGACTTAGTCAACGTTAACAGTATTAAGCTAAAATTGTGGTAGTGGCTTGGAGTCATCCTCAACACATAATCTGAGAGCTAACAGATATTGTAAAATCGTACGTAATCTCACAATGTAGTAAAATTTTGTATTTATTGTTATTTGCAAGGTCCCTTTTATTATAAAATGGACCTTTTTAACCCTTTGCACATACGAATGTAGAATTAAAAGAAAAAAGAAGTGGAAAATGTGCAATTTTTGGGAATAATCAGAAGCATTGTGAGGTCATCCTACACAGCGCACACACACACACACACTAGTTTGTTTTTCTATTCCCGTGGGGACCTTGCATTGGCTTCTATAAATTTTCCAGTCTTTTCTACAGCCTAACCCTGACCCTTTACCCTAAAACTAACCACCGCAGTACATACCTGACCCTAAACCTAACCTTTAAAGTTCACACCTTGGTCCTAAACCACACGCCACCCAAAATCCTTAGTCTGGTCCCCATTAGGAGCACTGGATCCCAACAAGGCTGTGTTTATCTGGAAATTGGTCCCTGTGATGTAGTAAAAAACATGTCCTCAGGCACACACAACCACAAGACACTTGCGTATCTAAGGTGTGTGGTTACTCTGCGGCCTCCTGAAGGAGGTGCCTGATTTGGTAGCCAAATGTTTATGGAAACATGGAAGGAGCTGACCAGTCCGGCTGGCATGGAGACGTGCCCATCAATGCAAATGGTCTTTCAACAGAAAGCAACATCCTTCAACTCCCCAGCCCTCCCAAACACACAGGCACCACCCTCGACAAACACACCCTGCAGCATAACCCAGTGTCTGAGTCAAATGTGCACACTTACTTTGATTCTATGCTGATGGACTGCTGATGGATATGGGGTGTTTTCATTGCTTTGTCAGGTAGTTGCAGCAGAACTGGTGAGGTCAGCCCCTGTTTTCTGGGCAACAGCTAAGAACACAAGCCAAGGTAATCACAATTTATTTTATTTAAAACAGCAGTTTATTATCACTGTTCTGCTCAGCTCTGTATATCTAAATTAAGAGAAAACAGCCATTTAAAAGCATGTCTGTGAAAATATATGTGATTTGCTTTTAGCAGTGTTAGATTCATTTATGGATATTTTTATATTTAATTTTTTTTATCAGGCTGATCAGTATGGACTGGTTAAAATGCAAAGCATAATAACCACTGTGTGTCAGCTTTTTATATCTAAGAGGAACATTTTAGACCTGTTTGCTTAGAAATAATGCATATTTTAAGTAATACTAATTTAACGTAGTACATCGTACTGTTCATGAAATTGAATTTGAGAAATCTGGAAAATAGAAAATGTTATTTTAAAGTTACTCTGAAGAGAATGTTTAAAACAAGAATATTTTATTCATTTAAAAAATAGTAAGAGAATGATCACATTTATTGAACCATTAGTTTTACACAACAAAAATTTAGCCAGTAGCTACACTGTATAGGTCAGATTTTTAAATAATTGAACTGACAGTAAAATATTGTGGGGAAGACAAGCTGTATTCCAAACTGGGTTAATACTGCTGTCTCTGTGGGCAGGAGTTAGCAGACCATTGAAACAAAGGTAACCAAATACCTCCAACCTGCTGTTTACATTCACATTCCAGATGCAAAGAAATGCAAAGCAGTTTGGTTAGGAAAATATGCACTTCCGATCATTTGGATGGAGAAAAAAAACTATGGCTGCTGATAAAAGGCATCAGAGTTTTGGGATCTTTGTAACAGTCGAATAAATAGGAGCAGAAGTGATCGAGTGTTTTAAAGAGATCAGTGTTTTCCCCTACCATTATACACCCCCCCCGCCAATGAGACGGCCGACCCTCTAAGAATTTCACGGCATGTAGTCATTTTTATTTAAATAAAGCCAGATCAAGTCCAGAGCTACTTTTTTGCGACCCTCCATATCCACTTCTCACCAAACTTGGGGAGAAAAAGACGGCGCAGTGTGAGGCTGAGCGCTGTGTGGTCCTCACAAAGATAGGAAGATGTGTGTGAAATAAGACGCGCAGCTCTGCTTTTAATCACGTGGCACCGATGCGACAGCTTTGCAAACTACTTTTTCTTTCTTTAAAAGAAAATTTGAA
>NW_013952985.1:11228-12943 GCF_001266775.1 Austrofundulus limnaeus | reverse complement strand
CCTCCAATAGGGCAATGGGTAGAGTGTTGGACCAGAGAGTGGGAGACCGGCATGGACACAATTTAATTATTTATTTATTTTCGTTCATTATGAACACATTTTCTCATGTACCTCTATTGTTTAGCTTATTAAAGCCTATTTGTTAGAGTTTCTGAGGTATTTTGACCGCTGCTGCTCCCTGCTCTGGTAACAGTATGCAGAGTGAGCAGAGCAGAGGAGGAGGAGAAAAAGAAAGAAGCTGCGACCGACTCTGCCTCTGGGTCTCTCACGTAAACGCTTGCTTTGGAGGGCGGAGTTAATGTCAACAGATTTTTGGAGGGCGTTACCAACAGAGCTCATTAACATAAACAGCTCTTCTGAAAAGAAGTCAGAGCAGGCAGAACTAGAAAATGGGAAATTTTATTATCTGAGAATTATTTTGTGCATTAAATTGAATGAACATGGTCTGGATAGCCCACAGACATACCATAAAAATTTCTAGGACCCATAATTGGTCTCCTTTAAGAAATGAAGGTCAGTCAGTCTGAAAAATTAGGAAAACTTTGAAAGTTTCCCCAAGTGCAGTCGCAAAAACCATCAAGCGCTACAAAGAATCTGGTTCACATGGAAAGGAAGACCAAGAGTCACCTCTGCTGCAGATGATAAGTTCATCCGAGTCACCAGCCTCAGAAATGACAGGTTAACAGCAGCTCAGATTAGAGAATAGGTCAATGCCACACAGAGTTCTAGCAGCAGACACATTTCTAGAACAACTGTTAAGAGGAGACTGTGTGAAACCACTGCTAAGGACAGGCAACAAGCAGAAGAGAYGTGTTTGGGCTAAAGAACACAAGGAATGGACATCAGACCAGTGGAAATCTGTGCTTTCGTCTGATGAGTCCAAAGTTGAGATCTTTGGTTCCAACCACCGTGTCTTTGTACGACACAGAAAAGGTGAACGGATGGACTCTACATGCCTGGTTCCCACAGTGAAGGAGACACCCCCTGCACTGCTGCCCCTCACAATCTTCAACAGCCCTGTGCCTACGGTAGAGTYCTTCAGGACCCTGGGAACCACCATCTCACATGACCTGAAGTGGGAGCCCAACTTATCCTCCTTCCTCAAACAAGCCCAGCAGATACTGTACTTCCTACACCAGCTGAGGAAGTTGGACCTACCTCAGGAGCTGCTGATCCAGTTCTACTCTGCAGTCATTGAGTCCATCCTGTGCACATCCATAACAGTCTGGTTTGGAGAAGCCACA
The DNA here is from genome assembly GCF_001266775.1 of Austrofundulus limnaeus. Lineage (NCBI taxonomy): Eukaryota > Metazoa > Chordata > Actinopteri > Cyprinodontiformes > Rivulidae > Austrofundulus > Austrofundulus limnaeus. The sequence goes on along the minus strand of NW_013952985.1, from coordinate 11,699 downwards.
AGGCAGGACAGGAACAGGCTGCGGCGAACAGCTGAGAAAGCCACTGAGGCTTCACTGCCCTCCATTCAGGACTTGTATCGTGCAAGAATCAGGAAACGGGCTGAGAAAATCATCACAAACCACGCACCCGGGTCACAACATGTTTCAACTCCTCCCGTCTGGCAGACGCTACAGAACTCTGTCCACTAAGACTGTCAGACACAAGAACAGTTTCTTCCCCCAGGCCATCACCATCATCAACAGCTGATCATCAGACATCCATCAGCTTGATCATATACTCTATACCAGGGGTTCTTAACCTTTTTGACCTCAGGGCCCAATTTGTTGAACATAAAGTGACACAAGGCCCAGTCAGACATTACCAATGTATGGATCAAAATGATAATTATTCTAAATCTAAATCTTGGTTAAATTTTGATTTTATTTACATCATAACTAAACTCTCATAACTAACATAACTAAGTTAAATAC
>NW_013952985.1:7894-9255 GCF_001266775.1 Austrofundulus limnaeus | reverse complement strand
GTAGAAACAGAAGCTGCTCTTCATATTAGTGACAAACAATAACAGTAACAACAGCTTTTTAAGAAGTTTAAGTGTGTAAGACCTTGTGTGTGTCAACATACTTGGCCAACAAACCTGATTCTGATTCAGAAGCATGGAGGAGGAGGTGTGATGGTGTGGGGGTGCTTTGCTGGTGACACTGTTGGGGATTTATTCATAGCCAGAGGCAGAAAATTGACGTTCTGTTCTCTGATTGGCCCGGCTAAAAATCTGCCAGTGAAATCCATCTCAATGGGAGAAGTCCCAGACGGAGCAGAGAAGGGAAACTAGAATTGAGCGGAGCTGCGTAGGAAGGCAAGGGCCAGGCTACTGAAACTCTAAAAGAATAAACATTTCATTCTTGCTAATAATACAAGCAGTACTTTAATTGCTTGAATTGACCAATTTCTGTGATTTACTAGCTTCAGTTTCCTCATCCTTGTCATCAAAATACAGTTTAACTGTTTAAAAACACATCAGTTATAGATTTAATGTCATCACTGAACTTAAATTAAAGCTAACATTAAGCTAGTTGTTGGATCACCATGACTAGCTAATCGCACTTAGTTTTGGCAGAAAAAAACTGTTACTTGGGGAAATTTTTGATTTATTTCCTAGTTCTTTGTAAAGAATACACTTTTACCAAAAGCTGGAATTTATCAGAGGAGTCTGACATTTCCTCTTCCACCATGTGTAGCCTATAACTCGTTGTTTATGCTGCAGCCCAACACAATGCGCACAGCCTGTGTGTGTGTGTGCCTACAGGTTTTTGCTACCTGGTGGGGACCAGTTTCCCAGTAAACACAGCCTGGTAGTGAGGACCCACTATCCTTTATGGGGAAAAAAGCCCGGTCCCTGTTGGGGAAAATACTGTTGGTGGTCGGGCTTGGGCTGTATAAACAATCGGGTAAATGAATGAAAGTCAATGCGAAGTCCCCATGAGAATAGAAGAACACATGTGTGTGCTGCACACCGCTCCACTCTGTGTGTCTAGCCCATTCTCATGCCCCCCGTGTCAAGGTATTGATGCTTGACCAAGCGTCATTATGTTGAAGCTACGAGATGGGGCAAGGAGGACGATGCGTTTTTTTAAGACTAGAATTACGCGAAACTAACTATCCTAGACCCTAAATTTAACTTCTACTAGCCTTATAGAACCTAACCCTGACCACAGACTCTAAAGTTAACCATTAATTGTGATCCCTCATGTTAACCACAGACCCTAAACTTAACCATTAATCCGGATTCCTCATGTTAACCTCAGACGTCATGATTTTTTCAGCTGATCAAAAGTTTGAGACCATAGTCTTTAAAAGCCAATTGTTGTGCAAAAATCTGGATTC
>NW_013952985.1:0-811 GCF_001266775.1 Austrofundulus limnaeus | reverse complement strand
GAACAGATTTGTCTCATTATTTGGTAAGAAACTGAACAGTTTCGTCTTTCTCGTCCTTAATTATTGGAAAACAAACATTTATTACTGATTTATAAAGTATTTGCAGATGAATTAATAACTTATCTATAAACTCTTTATAAGCCATCTATAAAGGGAAGCCTTATTGTAAAGTGGTACCATAAAATAAAATAAAATATCTCTTCTGAGGGAGGTCATCTGAGATTAGGGTCAAAGGCAGGTGCACCGGTTCATTCCACCTCGAGGTGACCACTACACCTGTTTTGTGTCTAAACTATAAAATCCAAAAGGAACAACTGGCAACAAAAATAGTTTTCCTTTCTAACATGATTAATAATAATAATTAGGATGTGAAAAGTTCTGATTTTTACCTGTTTTTGTTGTTGCAGGTCAACTCACAAGGTGAGAAACTTCAACGTTGTAAGGAAATCGAGAAAGGAAACATGAACAAGATGTCCACAAATATTCCCAATTTCTTTTTCTTCACACAGATTTGACACGTCTATTCACTCTAAAGAAATTGTCAACATTTTTATTATCTTACCTCACAGGGCAAATTTCTATTCACTGTTGCTAGCTTAGCTTTTACCTGGTTGTTTCCTGCAGACATTTATATTGCTGAGCTGATGGTGGAAAGTAATGTCACACTGGACGCCCAGATCATCCTGTCCAGTTGGAACACATCGACAACATTTTCTGTGACTGACAGCAGCAACACCCAGTACCAAGTGACCATCAGCAGCAGTGAACTAGTTGCAGGTATTTTTTTTTCTGAACAAATTATTTTCTCTTG
>NW_013952984.1:320494-322701 GCF_001266775.1 Austrofundulus limnaeus | reverse complement strand
CATTTAAGGATAAATAATTAAATCACAATTGGGCCGGTGGTGGCATTGATGGATTTGGACCACATGAACCAAATCACAACTGAGCCAGTTGTGACTGAATGAATGGGCCACATAAATCAAACCATAGGTGAGCCAGTGGTGGCACCACAGCCGGGCCAGTGGTGGCATTGCCAGACCTGGCCCACATCTGGTTGACAAACCACTTGCCATGCTAGCAGTCAGCCAGCAGTGCCATCTTGCCCACACGTCTATCATGTGGGGAAGAGGGACAAGATTAGCAACTTATATTAGCATTTACTCAAAAATATCCTCAAATTTGAATATGTTTTTAGTTGACATTTAGTCAAAAAATAATGCAACACCTTTTGTATATTCCTCTTAGACGTCTTTTTAGCTTGAATGATTCAAAGGTCAGAATTTAGTAGCTTCACTAAACACTCCTCTGAAAATGGTCAGGTACTGGATTAAAAAACAAAGTGGCCAAAATTTGAAAAACATTTTCAGAAAGTTTAAAGAACTATTGATCAGGACCACCTAAATAGGAATCAAATAAAAAAAAGAGATAACATGAAACTTGTACAGCACTGAAGACTTTTTTTCTATCTCTTCCTCAGATCCAAAATATGAAGACTTTAACCATCCATAAAGTTGATCAAATCCATCAATTTCATATCCGAACTCAATTGGATTGTTGCTGCATGGAAATGAGAAGAAACCTGTTTTTATTCACCTGTGAAATGAAACACTGRTACAGTATGCAAAAGCTTAGTAAAAAGTGGTATTGTAAATTTCTCAGAGAGTGAAAAAAAAGCTCAATTCAAAAAGGCATGAAATTACATCTTATTAAGTTTTGTGATATTGTGCTATATGAATTTTTTTTTCATTTTCATTTTATTCCCAGCAGCTACGAGTTCTTGTTTGAAGACTTTTTTAATTTTTTACAAATTTTTTCCAACAAATGGCTTCTAAATATGTGAGATTGTCACATCTTGCACAGCTCTTTAAATTATTTATGATTCCATTTTTTTTTGGGGGGGGGGGGGCAAACCTTTTGTATTTTTGAAAACGTAAAATTTTTGTCTCTGATTTAATCACAATGGACCCACCTTCATGTCTAACAGGTGCTGCCTATTTTTTCTTGAAGAGTACAAACTGGAGACCCCTATGTCAGAGTGGGACTCACCTCCCATGGTGGTGGAGAATGACTGAGCTAAGACCTTGTGTGACTTCTAAATTCGAAGACAAGATGGTAAAGGGCAACCAACTGGACACTGTGATCATTGATAAGCAGCAGAGGACAGCCATTGTGATCARTGTGGTCATCCCCAAGGATGGAAACATCAGGTAAAAGGAACACGAGAAACTGGAGAAATACCAAGGGCTCAGGGAAGTGCTAGAATGAGCCTGGCAGGTGAAGGCAACAGTAGAACCTGTGGTCATCGGACCACTCGAGCAGTGACCCCTACGCTGGAGAAGTGGCTCCAACAAATATGTGGAAAAACCTCAGACATCTCAGTCCAGAAAAGCACAGTCCTGCACTTAGCTACAGCCAAGAGACTGTGAAGAACCCTCAAGCTCCCAGACCTCTGGTAGAGGACCTGAGCTTCAGATGAAGAGCCACCCACTCTGCCCAAGAAAACAGGAGGTGGGTGAAAATAAATACACTTTTTAAATATAATTGCAATTAAAAAGTTATATTTATGAGTCAGTTTTTTGGTCTTGTGGAAACTGCATCGGACCAAAGTTTACAGATTCTGAAATGGAATTTTCTAATGAAGATGCAGAAAGTGATTCTTCTATAAAGTCAATAAACAGAAGGATTATTAAAAGGGCAATATTATGTACTTCTCAGGCATATATTTAAATTCTATACCATAATAAAGTAACTATGTCACCTTCAGTTGTTACTAAAATGCTGTTTATATGTTTAAATAGAAAATAATCTTGACTTCTTGTCATATCTGTTTCTTAACACCTTGAAATAGTCCTCTGTCTCTATAAAAACCTCCTTCCTCTTCTGTCCCACCCATTTCGGCATGGGCCTGGTGTGTGTGCTCTGTGGTGAGGAAGCTCAGCTTGAAGACAGAGGAGGAGCTGATCTCAAAAAGTGGCTGTAGGCCCAACTGGTCATTTTTGCTCCCCTACCTGGCTGCCTCATGACACCACAGGATTTCTCAAACATGCATGACTGAGTCAAAGTAAGACTT
>NW_013952984.1:312475-319494 GCF_001266775.1 Austrofundulus limnaeus | reverse complement strand
ATGATGATGATGATGATGATGATGATGATGATGATGATGATGATGATGATGATGATGATGATGATGAGAGAAGTACCGAGTCGAACGAGACGACTGTAAATGAGAGCTGCTGCTTTGTCAGACAAATTTAATTTAATTTGGAAGACTTATCAACACGGACTGGCTTCATTCACTTCCTCCACTGCCATACGCTAAACTAACTAGGAGACTGTGCAGAAAATCAACGTTGTTCAAAACTCCACCTTCTGTTTGCTTATTGGCCCAGGTAAAATAAACTACAAGCAGACACTGCACAGAAAATCAACATTCTGTTCTCTGATTGGCCCAGATGAAAATTCTCCTGAATAAATCCTCATCTATGGGAGAAATCCCAGCGGAGCAGTGAAGGGAAACTAGAATTGAGCAGAACTGTGTAGGAAGGCAAGAGCCAGGCTAACAGAGAGCACATCTCTGTCAATGTAGTGTTCCTTGTTTTCTTGCACCAGAGTGTCAGGCCACAAACTAGAGTTTAAAAATCAAAAAATTTACAACCGGTCTTTTCAAATGTTTATGGTGTCACAATTTACATTTTTATATTCAAAGTACAGTGAACTAAGAAACCAGACAAAACAAAACAAACAAATCTATGTCCATGCACCTTGGCTCCCAGCCTTTCCTCTTTTTGTTTTTCTTTCCACAGTTGTAGAAGAACAAGAGAAGTCCATTGTGTAGAACACGAGAAAGAGATAAAGAGGATTTTGGAGAGCAGGCAGGTAGGTGAGTATGTATCAGATGATCATAAGTTTACTGTGGAGTCTTTCTTGGCCGACTTTGAGTAAATGAGGAGTTGTTAGAAGGTAGCTCATTAACTGAGAAATGAGAGAACAGGGAGGAACATAGGTAGGCAAATCACTGGGTGTTGGTGAAAACAGTCCAGTGAAGGTATGTGGCATTCAAGCTGGTGTTTATGAAGCAGCTCACTGCTGAGCTGCAGCTCCAGAAGAGGGAGCCCAGCCATTGGGCACATCTTAAGAACACAACAGCTAGACAAAAACTGGATGAAAGAGGACAGAAGACAAAAAAGAGGGGAGAAGTGGCTRCCAAGTAAACAATCCTGACAAACACAAAATAAGTTGATTGACGTTTTAAAGGGAACATACCCTGAAACATCCACTTTTTTAACCCTTGAATACATTTTGTTGTGTACTTTGAGTGTCTAGGTGTGAAGAAAAGTTGGATTTAGTCTCTCCAGGTGCTGCGTAAATATTTTACATTCTGTTTGAGTCATATTTTTCAGTCTGTTTAGTTTAATCTGTTTTCTATTATGTATTTTGAACAATGACATTAATATTTGCTGCAGAACTGCTAAACAAGGTCATGGACTATCTGCTCACCAATTTCGCAAATCCATGGTTCTGCAGGTTTGTTGTCTTCATGTTCCTCTCACTCTGGGTRGGACTCTGGCTCCAACATGTAGAGCGGTTGACATATTTCAATCAATAATAAAAAGTTCCCGCATGGCTAGATAATTTAATCTCTGCTAATAAACAACAAACATGTCTGAATGGGGTGGAGAGGACAATGATCATAGGGAATGAACCCTGGAGGGGTTGGGTGTGAAGTGCCTCATTTAAAGAGACCGCAACAAAACGAGTTTCTTTCAGACACACCTCAGAAAAGTGGAGAAAGAGGGGTTTATGGAGTTACACTAAGGAAGAATTCAGACCAAAGCATCACAGTTCCACTTTATAAAGTGAGCGATTAAAATGTGAAAAGGAAGAATTTAAAAACACGATATGTCCCCTGAACCTCACATAGAAGAAAGTTCAACSCTGGAAGACTAATCAACCTCACCTGCTCCATCCTGCRGCCGCGTCACAAGCCCAGCCTCATCCAATCAGCGTTTGACAGTCAGTGGATAAAAGCATCCTCTTCAARCGCTCTGTCTGCTTGCRAGCCGAACGTCAACCTTCTTTCTCCTCCATTCATCTTCTGGCTTCCAAGGACTTCCCTCTCCTTTGACCTCCACCACCAGTGTCGGGCCCCAGGGGGAAGAAAAAAACTTATCCCTTCTGTTAAGCAGCTCATCTGAGCTTACAGCATCTCACAGCGCTCACATCCTCTGCCGGGGTCTGAGCTCAAACTATGTCAGTCATGTCAATAAACATCTTAATTTCAGTCCGTCTTCTAGTGAGTCTCTCAGGATGAAATTACGGTGGCCACACCTTTGATCCGTGCTCATCAAGGATACTTTGTGTCTGATTAACTGAATTTTAGATCCAGTCTTTACACTGTTGTTCCTTAGATCATTAAGACGCAGAAGACACTTGTTGATGGCCAGCTGAGGGAGTTATATTGAAGTCACGAGGTTCTCAGACAGTCAGACACTGAACAAACCAAGAATGAGAGAGAAACCCCCGAAGTCACGACTTCGGTGTCTTTTATACATTCTATGCACATCATCAAATCAAACTAAGCCAAGATTTGCGATAACTTCTCAAATACACARATACTGGAAACTTTTTTGTAACATTTCCCAGAACTTATTTCCATCACCCATTTCCAATTAAGCCGTCCACKCCCTGTTCTTCCTCCATTGTAAACAAATCTTGAGTCCCACACACACCACTGAAAGTAACTTTTTGACCTGGTGTTTTGTCCCCTGTCCAGAACATTCCTGACCAAATATGGCAAACTGTTTATAACAGAAAGAATCTGGCTTACACAACTAGTCTTAACCTGCCACTTCAACACTTTGTGCAGCCATATGGTTTCAACAGACAATGTTTCTTCAGTGTTTCRTATCAATATGAGGCCTTTCTGTCTGTATAACAAAACTGGTTACGTTCTAACGTCTGACGTAAAATGTACCGCCTCCAGGGGTGTGACTGTGACCAGGACGTCAGACATACATTAAGAGATTGATTTAAGTCTCTCCATTAGATTGGACTGGGACAGTCTGGACTGCTGAGAGGGATTATTTAGCTGCRCTAATAAGACCCAAGGTCTTTTCCACCCTGAGGCCTGCTGTGGGTCTGATTGGAGTCAGAGATTGCTACTCTTAAAAGAGATGTGTTAAAAAAAAACACAAAAATGTGTTATTACATTTAAAGCACATTTTGTGTTAATTTAACACACATTGTGTTAAAATTGCAACAAAAGTYTAACACACTGAGACCCACTGACATTAGTTGTGTCATAAATGACACAACATGTGTTGTCCCTGAGCTGATTCAGCACGTGTTAAAATTTGACACATCGTGTGTTGTTTTTGACACGTCTGTTAAAGTTTTTAGAAGAGGATCCACTGGTTTCCTGCTATTTTATTCAGACTTCCAATTCATTGATCACAGTTTCCCTACACTCCTGTTTTTTTTACCCTCAAATACTTGTCTCTGACAAAAAAAAAAAGTTCTTCCAGTTCATATTCATCACATTTAGATTATGTGTTGTACAGWTTTTGATGGCCACTGTGTGTGATGTAGAATTTCAAAAAGTTTAGCCACACGTTTCAGTTTTACCTACAAAACTAAAAGGTCACGAGCTGACAAGAATTTGGCGAGGACATTTTTAAACCTGAAAAAAATATATCGGTGTCAGTTATTGCAGCAGAACACCGAGGGTTTTGTAGCTTTTACAGGTGGGCTGAGGACAGATCATTCAGTGGTGGCTGATGGGTAGAAAGTACCCCCCCCCCCCCCGCCAGGAGCTAGCTTGGGTCACAAATGACTGCGGTTGCCAGACACTCATATTTTACCTTCTCATTAGCAGCAAGGGGACGAGGTAATTACCATGTTGGAGTGGCAGCGAGGCTCTGAGTCGGGAGGAAGGAAGCTCCGAATGATGAGATGTGTATTTTAGCCCGACTGAGGCTCTGAGCCGACAGCGAACAATCTGAGATGAAATGTGTGCTCGTATGCGTGCACATGTGATGTTGCCTGAGGTTATAAATATTGCAAATGTTWCCCTGTGTCAACAGGCTCAATGGTTCGGCCCAACCAWTTATTTATATAGAGACTGAGACAACTAGATTCTCAAAGCTTTGTTATTATTATTATTTTTTATTTAATTTATTTTTTGGGAGGGGGCACCTAGAAAAAGAATGTACTACATACATTAAAGGCAAAGTGATAAAAATAAAAGTCAGTTACAGATGCACAGGTGTCCTTTGGTAATAGCAACCTGTTGCTTAGATGGGAAGTTTTTTTTTTCAACATCAGATAAATCCAGCCATCTAATGAAGATTCTTGTCACAGCACTTGTTCAGCCCTCGTGAACTCATCTGACTCCAGTCCACTGACTGCAAAACAGGACAAAAATGACTGCTGGGTCATGTTGATCTGACACTGGGGAGAGAATTCACTGCAACCAACGCAGCAAGTCCTCTTCAGCTGTTTAAAAATATATATCTCCGCTGGATGGGTCGGGTTTCCAGGAGCACTACTTGAATATATAGTGTTTTTAACTCCAAGCTTTTTGGTGTTTACATTTTTTTGGTCTAAAATGAGGTTGATTTTGTTCGCCCACAGAAAAAGACAACTTGAAAGTTAAAACTGAAATTACTCTCCTTCRGGCAGCACCCTCTTCATAAAAATTTGCTCTGGTTCGGTTTTAATCAAAAGCAGCGAAAGGATACAAAAGAATTCTCATCTTGGTTTTATGATAAGGAGTAAAGTTGCGCTTGTGTATTATGAAATCCTACACGTCTGCTTAGTGAAACAGTGCTTTCAAGCAGATATTTTTCAAAATGCAAGCTCTATCCAGTGTGAACATTAGTTTGGGACAATGGCTGACATTCAYAACCCTTTAGTTTAAACAGAAGCGAGTTGACAGACAGGAGAATGAAGAAATGACTCAGCCTGCAACTGAAAATCTAGATGGGGGACAACAGAGATGCTTCTTGGAAGACTCACCTCGGGTTTAGCCTTTTAGCTTGGGAGTTAACGCCATGTTAGTATAAACATATGGCGTTATCTCCAGAGCTAATTTATTAAACATCATGTTTGATTGTTTCAACCCATTGATTGTGCAGAACATAGAAACTTATTCAAAATATAACATTATTGTCACACATTATAGCACCGTGTTTTTTTGTCAACTGTATTTTTTCATCATCATCATCGCCATCATCATCATCATCATCATCATCATCATCATCTTCATCATCATCCCTAGAATGCATTACGTTAGTAACAAAATGGCAACGTGCTTAAGTGAATAAAGTAATCTAATATTTTTAGGTTACATGACATTTTTTTTTTATTTTCTCTTTTGGAGACTTCCAGTTCATTTATTGACCTTTATATAATCAGGCACATCCCACTGAGATTAAATATCCCTTTTTCAAGAGGGGCCTGGGCCTGTGGGCAACCTGTCTTTGGACTATGGGAGGAAACTGACATGAAAAGAACATGCAAACCACACAGAAAAACCCTAGGTCCAAACTGGGGATTTAACCCAGGACCTTCGTTGCTATGAGGCATCAGTGCTAACCACTGAGCTGTCGTGCTGCCAGTCCTCCTAAAACACTCATTTTTTGGCTGCTAACCCATGCTTGTCTTCCTAAAAATGAAATCACACTTCATTTCAAAGCAGAATCAGAATCATTTGAATAGAAATAGTCTATTTGCATACAAGATCATTTGGCAAAATATTAAGGCTAAGTTGGCTTTTTATTTTCCATTGCAAATTTTTATGAACGTTGTATTTTTAATCACTGCTTTTTGCTGCTGGAAGCAAGTCCAACAGTTATTGTTCATGAAGCATTAAACTGTAACTTTAACAAGACTGATTYTTAAATTTCAGCAACAAAAACACACTCTGTGTCACTTCCCCTAAAGTTTCCCTAATGTCGTCCGATTTCAAAACCCAGTGGAAAGACGATACAAGAACCTTGCTAACCTGTCTGTGTGCTTCTGGACATGTAGTTCTATCAACTATTAACAGCTATTTGAATAGCTCCATTTATTCTCCAACATCTGTTCTTTAAACTGACTACCCAAAACAGTTATTACTGAYTTATGATAAAAGCCTTTAGCTACAAAATCATCTGCTGGCGACCCTTGCAATGGGTCCTCAAACAAATGTCAAGGTTTAATTAAATGAACTTTAGCTAAATTAAAATTGATCTATATATTCTACAGGCTGCCGAGCATGCTGTATGAGCTCGATCCAGTTGACCGAAGTTTGCATTTGGGTCAGAATGCAGCAGAATAACACATTAGGATGCTGAGCTGACCTTTAGCATTACACAGAATAGATAGCAGCTCTGGAGTCATTAGGATGTAGCTTATAATGAGACTATAATACAGTGGTCTTTAAATGGAACAAGCAAGTTCCCCTAACCCTCATCATTTACACTCACCCACACACACACACACAGAGAGAGAGAGAGAGGAGGTGAGCAGAAGCAACAAGCGGACGTTTCACCACGATGAAGTTAAGACAGCACGCATCACGTCTGTCCGACCACACCACGTCTCACACAGGACACCAGCCATTTGATGGAAGTGGAAGAGGAAATGATCCATCAGACCAAGCACCGCTGCCTTTTTATACAGGGGTGTAAGAAAATATCGATACACTGAAATATCGCGATATTTCATTTCCTGATACTGTATCGATATTCTAAATCCCTGTATCAATTTTTTTATTAAGGTTTAAAATGTCAACCTTCTTGCCAGCCGTTCATTTTTATGTTGAAGTTCAGCCTCTGACCAGTAGTTGGCAGCAGTGAGCCAGACATTTGGCTCCTCTACCTCTTGAGCGCCAGAGAGTAAGGGTAGCATTAGCATTGTAAGTAAACATTAGCTTTTCTCTTTTTTTCAGTAAGAGGTTTTTATTTAATAGAATTTTTGGACAAAAAAAAAATCGCAATATATCGTAATATATTGCCTTGCTTACAGTATCGCAATATGTCGGGATATATCGTATCGCCAAATTCTTGCCAATACACAGCCCTAACTAATACGTGCTTTATTTAGTAAAAAAATAATGTACTGTTTGGTTACAATGTATTTTTGTCCATGTGCACATGGACA
>NW_013952984.1:309953-311475 GCF_001266775.1 Austrofundulus limnaeus | reverse complement strand
AGAGAGAGAGAGAGAGAGAGAGAGAGAGAGAGAGAGAGAGAGAGCACACTGCATGACTACAGACTGCCCAAGGCACAGCATTAACATCCTCACATCTTTAAACTTTGTTGAATCTGTGATGTTACAAATTCAGGAGGAGCTCAACACAAGAACATAGAAAGTATTAAATCACTGAATTGGCACAAAACCTTGTTACATTTAGAACAAGAAGTACTCAGAAAGTGCACACTTTGGCCAAGACCCAGGCAGTAGTTTCCATAATAAGGAGCGCAGCCCACCTTGTCAACAGAGCCATGCACCCTGCCTACAAAAAAAATGACCCCACCTCACCCACAGAAGGTTCCTGTACTTCTGGACGGGGAGCAGAGTTTGTAGCCACAGGATAAGTGGCATTAGTATTGTAAATTAGTAATTTCTTCATCCCTCCCTCTGGCTGCACACGGAGATGGAAAGACATGGACGCCATTTCACATTCGCTCCTATGTCCATCTGGCTAATTTAACAGCCGGCTTCTGTTCTGGGAGTGGCAGATCATTTTCAGCGACGACGATTAAATCTTTTTTATGCTTTTCAAGCTCGAAAAATTGGGATTGCATTATACTCACAAAGTATGTAAGTTTTTATTCCTGTTTGTGATCACGTCGAGCTGCCACTCTGGCAGATGATCACCACCAAAATGTAACAAGTTTTTCTTTGTGACAACCCCAAAAGGCACTGAACATTTCATGAAATTCCATCAACAACTTTTTGAGTCATCTTGTGCACAGATGGACAGACAAACCAACGCTACTGAAAACATAACCTCCTTGGTGGAGGTTTAAAAGAAAGCCCAGTATAAAAGGGAAATACTAAAACAAGGCACTGTAGGATCACCTGTGCTAGAGTGTCTCAGTACAGTCACCCTCACCAACCCTACCACCAGTCCTGCTAAAAAAATATAAAAAAAACCTTATGAATAATGTAAATTTACATTTTGTCAGTTTAGTGATTTATAAGGCTTGATACTTATTTTAAAAAAAAGGCTACAAGGGAGTTTCTGAGTGAGTGGGGGGAAAACAGTTCCACAAGGCATGGTGAGGAAACACAAAATGGGAAAAATCTGAATGTAGATACAATATGTGTTGGACATAGAGCATAAAGGAGTTGGCTGAGCAGGAAAAGATCGTACAATTTTGTTTTTTTTTACACCCTCGACAACAGCAGCACCGATGAWGGCTTGAGCAGGACAATACTTATCCAAACACTGCTCAAAGAAGATATTATGCAGCAAAAACARGCAAAACCTTGAACATCCATTAGTTCCAGCAGAACAAAACTCACCAGTGAGCTAGCAAACCACAGGACCTAAATTAAAACCAATACATGATCAAACAGCACCCCCGGAGGTTTGTTTTATGTTTTTTTTTTTTTTTTTTTTTTTTTTTGACAGACTGAAGTTGTTTCTGTCATTTTGTTCACATTTACTGTAGAGGTTGTGGTTGTTTTTCCTTCTAATTGATTGCAGATTGGCATGTGGGCGGAG
>NW_013952984.1:308103-309943 GCF_001266775.1 Austrofundulus limnaeus | reverse complement strand
ACAATTAGTAAAACCCAATTTTTCCCTTGCAGCAAACCCTGGGCAAACACTGTAAATAAACTCACTTACCTTTTTACCACTTGTGTCAGTTCCTGTCTTTTCACTGTCCGTCGAGTCTGATTTGGGTGCTCAGTTAAAACGTAAACCTGATATTTACAATGGATATTTTTTCTGTACACTAGTTCTGTGCATTTAAGATTACATTTGAGCTGAAGAAAATATAACAAACAGAAAATCAMGAATTAATTTTGTTCTATATACTTAGAAAGAATAAAAATGCTAGAGTAAGTAAACCAAGCAGAAAATGTGGAAGGGTGCCAGTGCCAAAATACTGCCAAATTATTTCAACCCAACTCCACAATATCCTAAGATAAAAAATATCTACTGTATATTTAGATGTAAAAACTGTATATAAATTTCAAGATGAATAAAAATGTTAAAGCTTCTGTCAGTGGATTCCTATCATCACCATGGTAATCACACATTTATGTCTGTCACTCCCTGACTAAAAAGTTAACACATCACTCCCGACTCGTCACATGTTGATGCTTGTCCAGGTTCCCTCTGCATCCAGTTTTGACAGGTCGGGTAATCCCCTCGCAGCAGTTARTGAAACCACTTAGGGTCTTTGGGTTGAGGTCCGTGGTTAATACGAGGGATCAGGATTTCTGGTTGATTTTAGGTAGTGAGGTCAGGGATAGGAAGTATAGGGCTAATAGAAGTTAAATMTAGGGTTAGGGATGGTTAGTCGTCATGCATTTTCTACACTTTTCAAAAAATATGACAACAGGCTCCTCCTCCTTGTTCTCATCTTGTCAATAACTGACACGAGGGGGTTACCCGACACGTCAAAATCTGACGCAGAGGGAGCCTGGACAAGTGTCAATATGTGACAAGTTGGGAGTGAGAATGGGTTGACCAAAATAATGAGAGGCAAACTGAAAAAAGACCCCAACGGTTAACGTGCAAAAATAAAACTATAAACCAGATATTAAAAAGTCTTGACCTCTGAGCAACAAAAACTGAAGATGTGTCTGCAGTGTTTTATGTAAGAGATACAAGTTCAAAAGACTCTTTACTTTGAGCTGTGAAGAGAATAATATCAGGTTTTACAGATAAATCAGAGTCAGCATGAGCAAATTCCAAGGACAAACAGAAGCAGAGGCAAATGAATAAAAGTATATTTTATTTACAGGAACYGTTGCGGGGATCAGGACCTGGAAACAGAGTATTGGCAGAGGTGCGTATTTGAGCACTGAGTCCAAGAGGATAAAATCAGAGAGGTACCGTAAGTTAATGTTCTTACAGGTTTGGTTTTAGGCTTAGGTGTGGAGGAGCTGGTCCCGAGTCCAGGATCCAAGAGGTGAGTATTTACAGGTGCCGTTCCGGACAGGTGAGTATTTACAGGTAGGTGTTTATTTACAGATGAATTGGAGGCAAACAGGCAGCGCATGAAGGATTGGGTGAGTGGCTCTAGGTCCTCAGGCAGGCGTGGCAGGATCAGGGAATCTCAAAAACTCTCTTTAGTCAAACAATGGCAATGCTTCAGCAATGAGTTGATCCTCAAAGCATCCTTATAAAGCCAGGGAGTGAAYAGCCAATCCTTCACAGGTGAGTCCAATGAGTGTTGCCAGCCAATCAGGGAGGCAGATGGTGAAAACACCAAAATGCCTCCAATAGTTTGAGCTAAAAAAAACAAACTTACATGTGCACGTTTTGTGTTCTGGGAAAATTTCGTATGGATGAAAATAAAAGTGGTATCAAATACTGTGATACTGCTATAACTGTTAAAAATACTGTGACATACAATTTTGGTCATACCACCAAACAGTATATATAT
>NW_013952984.1:304293-305808 GCF_001266775.1 Austrofundulus limnaeus | reverse complement strand
CATCAAAATTAAACGAAATAAACATTTGAAATATATGAGTTTGTATGTAATGTATGAATATAATATACAAGTTTCACTTTTTAAATGGAATTACTGAAATAAATCTACTTTTTCATGATATTCTAATTTTATGACCAGCACCTGTATGAATGTATGTATGTATATGTTCCATACATTTACAAAGCTTTACAGATTCAAAGTGTTAAAATTAAATTTTTAGCTCTTAATGTGTGTCTGAAGAGTTTTTTACAGCGCAGTTACTATAGATGTTATTATGTAAGCTAACAAGCGCTCTTGAAGTTGACTTATTGATTTTAAGTAAATGCTTTCCTGCCAGTTTAACTTAAAGCACACCATGCATTCCATTCAGAAAGTCTTTGTTTTTGTTTTTTTGTTTGTTTGTTGTTTTTTTATTCCCTAATAGATTCCAACCTATGTTTAAAGAACAATGTTATATCGAATCTGCTGCATAATTTACATGTAATCAGGAATGATTTACAGCCGCGCTGAACTCACRCCGCAGAGCTATCGACCACGGAGCCGCAGACTGTACACCCACAGATGAATTTCAGCGCCACAAAAGGCGGCACCTTTTCAATCAGGGTCCAGATAATATTGGTAAAGCTGATCTGTTTGAAACAAATTACAGATGGGGCCATTTAATTCACAGCCGTGCACCCACAGATGAAATTGGATTTCATTGCTTGTGTGAGAAGTCCCCCTGCAACACACTTACATTGCTCAGAATGCAGCCAATGCAGAACTCCCCAATATTTGAGTTCCTGACACACCAACTAAGAAACTGCTGGCTTTACATCATAAGGAAACCATTACTCCTAAGACGTGGAGGAGTCTTGTGTGTGGCAATGACTTGTGTCATGTACCATTAATAATGGTAATGATAGCATTGGGGGGGGGGGGTAATTTAAAGAGCTGCCGAGTGCGAATGACAAGGTCATTCTAAATGACAATAAGCAGACCTGACAGTTCATCACAAGGAGAAATGMGCTCTTTTCTTCTTTGATCACTCAAAGAAGCACTGGTGCCAAGCCTGAAAGAAAGTTCCATCTTTCATTAAAGAAGCCATGAACACCAATTGTCCTTTTAACATATTGTCATTATACCACATTATCCAAGCTATCCGCAATTTAACGTTTTAATTTTTCGAGTTTTATATATTTCTCAAAAGCAGCAGGTGTTTAATGTCTAAGGGAAACATTACTAGTGGCAGACACTGGCTGTCACCAGAGCACAGCTCAACTACTGCCTAATCCCACCAGATAATGTGTTTATCTACAATATACTAATGGAAAAAATGTTTCTTCTTTCCATTACCATGAAGCGCCATTAAAATTTGCATAGCGAGTTTCATGTTGAGAAAATGTCCCTAAAAATAAAATTCATTATCCCGGAAAAACTGCATTTATTTAATCTGTTTGAACTTTTTTCATTTAAACATTAAAAAACGTTTTCAGTTGTGTTTTTTTTTTTTTTTTTTTTTTTTTTTTTTTTTGT
>NW_013952984.1:301755-303027 GCF_001266775.1 Austrofundulus limnaeus | reverse complement strand
TATAGAAATTCAAGTGGAGAGGGAAAACTCAAGTATTCACACATTTTGTGGTGAATGACAATATACAAGATAAAATTTGGTGTTTAAAATTCAATTAAGCTGCTTATATTGGGGATTTAGTGGAGACGGGTCATTTTGACCCGGAGGACAAAGGGTGTATACAGAAAATGAGGACAACAGGAGGGTTAATCTGTTTGAACTTTTTTCATTTAAACATTAAAAAACGTTTTCAGTTGTGTTTTTTTTTTTTTTGTTTGTTTTTTGTTTTTGCACATGCCATTGCAGTTTTTTGTTTGGCATCTTCTGAAATAGGAGCAACATCACAGAATACCGCAAAAATGTTACATTAATAGATTTATTTCTCACAATGTAAAGGATGTAACCAGATGTTGCAAATATTTACCACAAGTGTTGTTTAATTAACACCTAGAGAAAAAAAATCTGCCTCAAAGTAGTTTAAATTCTTAAGAGACAGCAGTGAGGAAAAAAAAAATATTTCTAGACAGAGTATGTGATATACAAAATGCCACAAATGCTTCACATTCTTAAGCAAATCCCTCAAGGTAAAGATAACTTTTGAAGTCCAATTTTATGAAAGCTTATCTTGAGCACCTGTTAAAAAGACAGGATTATGAACAATTTGAGTGAAAAGTGAATGTTAACTCAGATCTTCTTTTTAATATGCTGCACTGCTCTCCAGGCAGTGCTTTTCCAGATTCTTACCTGAGTTTTTTRCCTGCACTAATCTTGACTGATTTGGAGCTTTTCAAATAATTTTGATGAAATTTGTGCATGAAGCTTTTATTAATAAGGCACACTGAGAGGCTACTATTATGTGCTATAGTTATTATATTAGAGCAAATATATTTAAAGGGTGTTCTTGGTTAAAGACCAAGAACTACTAAAAAAAGCAAGTCTTATGATTGAATGGCTTTAACTGTAGCCTGGAAAGAAACAAACTAGAAAAAATTTCTTTCAACTGTGAGCAACAATTTCTTGCAGTTGTGATGCATATATGGCTAGTTTGTTTTTAATAATCTGCAAAAATAAACAACCACAATAAATAGCTTTAGTGTTTTATTGATTTGTTTTTCCATAGTGCATGTAAATGTTAAACAAAACTTACCCACTACTTAATTTTTATCAGTAAGAATGTCAAGCTGGTACACAGTTCCTCCAGGACTTTGGTAGCACATAGTGCAGGGTGAGTCAAATGTCTCAAGACTGTCTTTTATTTCAGAAATAAAGGAGAAAATGAAATATCTGAATAAC
>NW_013952984.1:298573-301310 GCF_001266775.1 Austrofundulus limnaeus | reverse complement strand
ACACACACACACACACACACACACACACACACACACACACACACACACACACACACACACACACACACACACACCCCACTGGTTCGTTTGTCCATCATGCAGACATTAAAAGACAACATTGATCAAATACAACAGAGCAAGAGTATTTTGACAATACTCTTATATTGGTAAAGTGTAAAAGTGCAGTAAAATGTACAAATAGTCATTTGTGTAAGAACTTGCTGAGGTGTTGAAATGGATTCAGGGGTCAGTCTGGTCTTTCAATTTATAAAATCTTAAAGGGTTTTTTGTGGGGAAGAGTCAGGTGTCAATCAGTCATTGATGAGACAGATTTGGAACATTTCTACAAAATGTGGGAAGATAAGCAGTTTGTGAAAAGAAATGGTCCACAAACGTTTTAGCTTATGACTGCACAAAATAACAAATCAAAAGACTTGTGGCCCTGAATATTTTCAGACACTTTTAAAAAGTAAATAGACAAGCAGATTTAACTTTACCATAGTACTTGTGACCATTTATGACTAGCTTTTGGAACAGGTACAGTAAAATGTGCTGTTTAAGTTGACTTCTAGAGATCATTTCAAGACCCCCAACTTAACGTTTAAGACCCGCAGTGACTCAGCTACTGGTGCATGTGGTGGTTGGGATCTTGCACAGTACTAGTGGCTTTGTGTCTTGTAATCCAGTCTTTGCCACAAAAAATCACTGTTTTCTTTACTGTAGATGAAGCTTCCAGACCATCTCTGACTCCACTATTTTTTCCCCCCACTTGGAACGAGGGGAACAAGGCTGTCTGGGTGGAACGGTTGCTGCTGGACTTGTCTGACTCCTGGGGCTGGAATCTGATATGCCAGCACCACTTTCCATCGAAGATGTGGAAGATTTATTTATATATTTGGATTAATGATAATTGGATTCCTGCTGATTGACAGAGGAGGGTTCCAGATTTATCAAAAAATGATGGCAACCCTGACAGTGGTTCGGGCCTTTGAGGAGCTGTCGGGCGCACTTGAAGGAMTCTGTCGGGCTGGAAGCACACAGACTCTCAGCTGGGGGAAATAATTTACAAATTAGATGTGATTCTGACGAGGATCGTAACCCAGGAGCGAGCCTCCTGCATGGTGGGATTCCATCTGGGTGACGCTTCAGACGGTGAGAGGTGAGGTAGACCCCAAATTTGGCTGATTGTTTTTTTTTTCACCACTTCAGAGAATCAGTTGACATTTTAAAAGCAGCAGGAAATTCAATGCTGTTTTGTTCCAAAACAATCAGATTATCTTTTTTTGGCTCCCAGCGGCATGACCTTGATGGCAGTGTTTATCTCAATCTCCCCGTGTTGGACCCAGCCTTGGAACTCAATTGGCCGAGGAGGAGGAAACTCTGAACTCTAGAGAACTCAGCAGAGARGATAACATCATGTGACTCTGGACTCCGGAGGAGGGCCAGGGTTGGGTCCTAGCATGGACCCTCCCTCCCTCAGCGTCACCTACTCCTCTGAACCTGCCCCATCTTACCTCCCCCGTATGTGTTGTTTGACCCCCAGCCCCCTCCCTTCCTTAGCTGCCTTGCATTGATGTGAGTGGCGGTTTTTTTAGCGTATGATTCTGTGTTTCTTTGTAAAACCCAGGATCAGAGCTTCTTTTTTAARTCACCTTTCCTAGTATGTGTTTTCCAAGCTGCAAAAGGTAGCGCACCGTTGTGCAAAAGACCTTGGACATTTGTTCCTCCATGTTTGTTATTTGTGTGTTTACCTGGAGGGATGTTCTAAACTGCAATTTCATTCTGCATTGCATCTTTGATGTTGTGTGTGAATAACAATAAATGATTCTGATTCTGATTTTGACATCAACTGTAAATAAGATCCAAAATACAAATCGGACTGCATTAAATGTTTGGTATTTGTCTTTAAACATGAGTATTTACAGGGCAACAGTGGTGACAAGAGGTAGGGGACTCTCCTGGTGGTTTTTTTTTTTTCGTCCGTCTCAATAGTTGTGTCCTTGGGCAAGACACTTCACCTGCCTTCCCTGCTGGTGGTGGTCAGAGTGCTGACCTGGTGCCCACCAGTTGCCTCTGTCAGTCTGCCTCAGGGCAGCTGTCACTACAATGTACCTTACCACCATCAGTGTGTGAATGTGTGTATAAATGACTGTAGTATAAAGAGCTTTGGAGTCCTTGGACTTGATATAGTGCTATACAAGTTCAGATAATTTATTATGCTTGTGTGATAAATAATTAAAGTCATTCACCTTCCTTGTTGTCATTTTACATAAAATGATCCATGTAACATCCCTCCATCTATCAGCCATCTTTTACCTGCTTCTTCTTTTCAATGGTGTTCAACAGTCACTACGCAATGGGACACAGGGTGGGACACCCTGGACAAGTTGCAAGTCCATCACAGGGCCACATAAAGATATTCATCCACACTCTCCCTCGCACCTAGGAACATTTTTAGAGTTACTAATCCACCTAACATGCATGTTTTTGGTCTGCTGGAGGAAACCAGAGCACCCAGAGAAAATTCATGCATGAACCGAAAAAAACATGCAGGAGGTCATTGGCCAAGATTTGATACGGCAAGCTTCTTGCTGAGGGGCAACAGCTCTACCAATGGTGGCACACATTGGACCAAGTTTCAACTATTCAGAGACAAGCTTTTTTCTTATTTTGATATATAGTCAGTGGTGGACAAAGTACTCAACTCTAGTACTTGAGTAAAAGTATTGATACTCAT
>NW_013952984.1:288950-296624 GCF_001266775.1 Austrofundulus limnaeus | reverse complement strand
AGATACTCAAAAAATGTACTTAATTACAGTAATAAAGTAAAAGTACTTTGTTACTGTCCACCACTGTATATAGTAGTAAAATAGTAATTTTATTGTCAGCATTGGATACTACGTTACAACCTTGAAAAATATTTAAAGTCATTTTTGTTTCAGCTTATTTAAAAAAATAGCATTCTTTATCTTTTACCAGTGCAGCATAGATATTGTAAAGCTTAAAAATAATAAATGTTCCACAAAAAGACAATGAAATGAAATGATGGTAGAACTATTTTTGTAACATTATATCATCTTCAACACTAGATTTTGGTGCTTTAGGTACTACAAGTTTAATGTGGAATTGCTCGACAGATATTCAATTAAATATAAATACATGTGTATTTTATTCCTGCTGGATCATGCTGGCAGCCAGACCCCACCATCTCCATTTATAATTATGCTCTGAACATCCCATATTTGTCATTTGTCAGAGTGCCCCCCACCAAAAGAAAAAAAAATTGACGGAAGGAAACGCGTATGCAATTAATCACAACTATTGCCTTTCTCTGCAGATCTGTTTGTTTTTCACTCACACTGAGAGCATGTGCTTTCAGCRGATATCTCTTTTTCTTTGAATGAAGTTTTAATTTCTCAGCCCTGACAAAACAAAACACGCCACCAAGAGCAAAACCTCAATAAGTCATCAGAAAGTGATTGAACGTGATCATAAAAACAGTGCAGCTGTTGGGCTTTTTTTTCACAGCCAAACGTGTTGCACATTCGTCATATGAATGGTGTACTTTAAAGGCGCTTGATCATAGTAATTACAATTTTTTTTGTTGTTTTGCTCGAGTGATACTGAAAATTTTGATATTTTAGGAAAAAGACATGGTTTTGTGTTTTATTACAAACTGCCTTAGGGTGCTTGTATTTATTTGTTTCTACTGAGAAACATTTACTGTAAAGTTTGAGCTATGAATTAGCTGAATTTATCAGGTACCAGTCCAACTTAAACACTTAAAAAAGCTTCTACAGCACAAAACGCCCCCACCTCAGTCCTTTCACTTCTTACTTAAATACATAAAAACAGCTTATTTTTCCCCTCCGACAAGTTATGATAGAAAAAAAAACAACAGCTGATGGTTATTCAGTTTGAACTCAGCTTTATTTTTCAAGGTACATGTATTCAATGTGAATTTGAGCAGCAGTGATGGGAAAACTGTACTCCAACACATGAAAGTACAGGCTGTACTGACAGACTGCAATTACAGCTGTAAACACATGAACAAAGCGCTTAGAAATAACAAATCCACTGCTTCAATCACAGACAGGCGACTGGGGAGATCAGCGGAGTGCAGAGAGCACACTTACATGAAAATGACTGGATGCTGCCACTCAGACTCAGAGATAAACAACTGGTGCATTTTAGTTAATCAAGCCAATGGTATTTTTATTATCAGTGTTGGTCGATTAATCGCTTACTGATGGAACAAGTCTTTAAAGTTTGGGGTTGACAAGGCATGAATGTTTGACTTACCTTAGCAGCACACCCCACATAGCAGACAGGTGTGGGCCAGATCTGGTGTCAAGCAGGCACTGCTGGCTGACTCTGTGAARATTATTAATCTAAAGACCTCTAGACTCATGAGCAGAAGAGGGTTCTCAGGGTCACACATGCCTTTTTTGTTTGCTTGTTTCTGCTATGTTTTATTAAGGAGAATTAGCACGGTAAATGATTTATCAACGGAATGTGGGACAGGTCTGGCAATGCAACGCATTCTCATGCCCCCCACGTCAACATATTGACGCTTGGTCAGGTAGCCGTCTGCGTCCACTTTTGGACGCGCTGGGTACCCCCCGCACGTCCGTTCTTTACTAGATGAGGCAGGAGGACGAGCGTGTTGTCATATATTTTTACAAGAGTAGGAAATGCGCAAAACTAACCATCCCAGACCTTAAATTTAAATTCCATTAGCCTTATACAGCCTGTCCTTGACCCCAGTACCTAAAGTTAACCATTAACCCTGATCCCTCATATTAACCATTTTTTTAATGTGGAGAATTCACGACAACTACCGTCCCAGACCCTAAATTTAACCTATATTAGCTGTATACAGCCTATCCCTGACCCCAGTATCTCAAATTAACCATTAATCCTGATCCCTCATGTTAACCTCAGACCCCAACCCAAAGACCCCTAAGTGACGCAACCTGGAAAAGCCGAAGGCGGCAAGGAAGGACGTGCAGGGAGTACCCGACGCGTCAAAACTGGACGCAGATGGTCCCTGCCTAAGCATCAATACGTTGATGAGTCCGACATGAGAATGTGTTTGGCAATGATGGCACTGTATTTGGAATTGCATGCCATAACTGGAACAGTTATGGTTTGGTTTATAAGATGCTGGCCCATGCATGGATGACCTCTGGCAAACAACATATGGACCAGCAAACACTTGCCGTTCTTTGTGGTATCGGAGCTAAGTGTTAGAGTGTTAGAGTGTAGACAAATTTTGCTATGTGAGCATTGTTATACTTGGTCACAAAGTGCAGATCTAACCCCTAATTTACACTACTTGCGTTCCGTCTCCACTCTGCTCCGGTCTGACCTCCACAGCAAATACACACCCATTATAACCAATGAGAGTGTTTACAATGGCTGCGCAGGGCGGCGGTGAGTGGACGGTGATCTGGCAAAATTAGATCCGATCCTATTTCTTTTGGACGCCGGAGCTGCGCCAGAGTCAATTTTTAAGGATTGCGTAGCACCAACAGGAAGAGGAATGAGCAAAACATCCGTATTTTCAAAATAAGACACTATTAGGAGAAATAATTTGTCGTAATAATGTTGAAATCCCAGCTATATTAATAAATATACAGATATATTTCTACACAAATGCTGTCAGAATGTATCGTTCTGTTTGGGAAGCAGATGGAAATGTAGCATGAAGCTATGTGTACACACACGATACACGTGGATTTCATTTTGAAATCAGAAGTTTCAGAAAGACGACAGCGAGACAGTTTCAACATAGATATCAAAAGCTTTTACATCAGTGTTTTCAGCTGTGTTTGAAGTTCATCTTTCACAGAATTAATTATTTTTTGSTGTGACTTCCACATTTATCACTGAATTTATCATGCAATCTCCTTCCTCCACACTCTCTGTCGGACCAGAGTGGAGCTGAGRGCGGAGGCTGTATAAATTGAGACACAAAGGAACAGCTGCAACCTGTGCACCGCAGCACAGCGGAGCAGAGACACTTGTAGTGTAAATCCGGGGTAACAAGCTTACTGCAAGCACCTATAAGTAATATAAATTAATATTGTGTGCTGAGAAAAAAAAAATTGCTCCTTTAAAAAAATTGTGAACTGATATAAAAACCTGTAAAGTCCAATACAGCAACATCTCATATATTAATTTACCATGAGAAGGGAAGTCTTTGAAGAACAGTCCATCCATTCACTTTCATCTGCTTAGCCATAGTTGTGTCGTTGAGTCAACAATTCCAGGAGGACAACCTAGACATCCCACCCTCTGCCTCTTCCAAGGAGGATCCCAAACAGGATATAGAATCTCTCCATTGAGTTTTGGGTTTGCCCTGGGGGTCTCCCAGTGGCATGTGCACAGAAAATTTCCATTGGGAGGCATTCAGGAGCGTCCTAATCAGATGTAAAAAAAAACCACCTCAACTGATTTATTTTGATGTGGAGGAGCAGTGGTGTACTCTGAGCTCCCCSTAGATGATGAAGTTCCTCATCTTACTTTTTAAGGCTGAGCCTGGCCACCRTACAAAACTTGTCTCAAGCGCTTATACAGTAGCTGAGACCTAAGTTTGATCTGAACTGTTAAAGCTGGTACTTTATTGCTGTATATCCAGGAATGTCTTTGTGATAAAACTTGTTTGGAAGGTGTGTGCATAAAACTGACATGACATTGTCATAAACATGACACAACACCTGTCATGAACAAGAAGGATGTTTATGTGTTAATGACTGTTGTCATTTAGTGTCATACGGTCAATTAAGATGCTTAATGCAAAGRTGACATTGTTTAAAATGTCTTGGTTATGACAACTTGACACTAACCAAGAAATCARATCATGTGGTGTAATCACGTGACTCTGTAAATACWATAAAAGAGTATCTCTTGACWTTTCCATCTGTCATGGTAATATTTAAAGTGGCCTTTTAGTAGTCCATGTACATGTCAACATCRAAGTGTTGCTTTAACACAGTGTCAGGTCTATGATCAGATTGTTGGGATATATTTTGTTGTATTTAAAACTTTTTTTAAACTTTAGACTGTTTAGGTATTTTGTAAAAGTTTATATATAGTCGCTTCAATCAATAATGCCTGTTTTTTTATCTACTGAGCATAATAAAATTTCGAACTTACAATGTTTACAATAGAACTTTGATGTAGTAAAATCCTTTCTTTCTTCCAGGAGTAAACACATGAAAAACACATAAAGCACATCATTATTTTAATGCAACTCCACTTGTACTTTCTGATATCTTTRACTGATCGTTACGCCTCATTTAATAAGCCTTTACATCATCTGTGCTTTTTAAAAGCCATTCAATAGAAGTAGTAGATACAATGGATTTTAGGCAAACGTACAGCAGCTGGGCCAACAGTTTAATCACACTAGACATTTTCCGAAACAGACTTTTTATAGTTCGATAAAGTATTTGACATCAGTGCTTTGGCTGTTTAGAGAACAACAACCTGTGCAGCATGGTGATGCACATCACTGTACAGTTTGTATCTTTTCTTAATAAGTAAGCAGCCTGGCATCCCTACTACCTTTTATACCAGTTATAATCTAAAATCACTTTAATTTGAGAAGTTGTAWCTGTTTTGGTTCAAGCTTGTGAAATATCATGAGACATCACACTCTGGGCATGTGTTGTGAATGATTTTCAGTTACTACCGCACCAAATTTCAGCCCATCCATCTCCATCCATCCATCCATCCATTCATCCATCCATCCATCCATCCATCCATCCATCCATCCATCCATCCATCCATCCTCTTTTACCCACTTCTTCCTTTCAGGGTCACGAGGGCCACTGGTGCCCATATCCTGCAGTCACAGTGCGAGGGGCGGGGTACACCCTGGACCGGTCACAAGTCCATCACAGGGCAATTTCAGCTTAATATTTGAATAAGCGACTGAGTTTTAACTATATTTGTGCTAGCTCGTGTTGGTTGTTTCTTGGAACCATCTTACATTAGACTGGCTCCTAGATTTGTAGATGTGCATCCAATAACTACATTCTTAAGGTTTTCTTAAATCTTGTCTACTGATTAATGGAATATTTTTGTCAAAAGTCAGTATGTTGTTGCGAAAGACTCAGCTCCAACAGCACCAAATTTTAGCACAAGATCACTTGGATTGGGCTTGCTCTAAAATTTGTAAATGTAAATGTACTGTAAATCCAGTGAAAACTTATGAAAGATGCTTTAATATCTTTCCAGTGGTTAATGAGATACTTTGCTGACAGACAAAGCTGATTCCAAACATCCATTATCTTTTACCCACTTCCTTTCAGGGTCACGGGGGCCACTAGTGTCCATGTCCAGCAGTCACTGTGCAAGGGGTGGGGTACACCCTGGACATGTCCAAGTCCAGCACAGGGCCACACATAGAGACAAACAACCATTCTTTATCTCACTCACACCTAGTGGCAAATTAGAGTGGCCAGTCAGCCTAACATTCATGTTTTTGGCCTTTGGGAAGAAACGGAAAACCCCAAACTGTTGACTCCAAACAGATGTTGTCATCGACTCGTTAGCTTTTGGAGTATGTAATATATAAAAAGGCTCAGCTACTGCCACACCAAATTTTAATTAACAGACTTGTAGCTGTTTTTGTGTTTCCTAATATCAGTCAGCTTTAGCATCCATCCTGAATAAGGTCAACTCCACAAATTAATCCGTTTTTGTAGGTTTGYTTAAAATTCATCCAGATATTCATGAGAAGTGCTGGTAACAAGCAGATACACAAACACACGGAGGCACGAACACAACTATTGTCCACCTTCACTTTTCAGCAGCAGGTGATAATGAACTACATACTTGATAGGGAAAGATCCTTTTTACYTACAGTAGGCTTTTGATACAGCTTTCAGCACTATTAACCACTATGGAGACTGATGACTTTGCACACACACCTCTTATTCTGTTTGTTCTGAGGAGCAACATTTTCCTCAGCCATATATCTTCCGTGGAGCAGACAACCTTTGTCTGAATTAATATCTTTTACCTCAGACTAATAGCTTCACCACAGGGAAGACATCCTTCTCTACCAGCCAAGTTTTCTGTTCTGAAACATTCAATGCTTCAGCCAGGTGAACAAATATCTTTTATTCCGAGT
This sequence comes from Austrofundulus limnaeus, assembly GCF_001266775.1. Lineage (NCBI taxonomy): Eukaryota > Metazoa > Chordata > Actinopteri > Cyprinodontiformes > Rivulidae > Austrofundulus > Austrofundulus limnaeus. The sequence goes on along the minus strand of NW_013952984.1, from coordinate 290,268 downwards.
GGTGTTACTGRAGTGTGTCGCTCCAACTTTAATGCGACCAGAGTTGCTCCAGCTGCACGAGCTGTTTCTATCTGATTGAGTGAGAGTGCCATTGACCTTCAGCCATTTTACTGAGACTGTATTAAAAAGGCCCAGCCAGAGCCCTGATTTTATGGCCGAGCCTTTCCAAGGTCCCACTGACCTGATGGATATTACGAGGATAAATCAAACTTTCATGCCAGCACTCTCATTCAGAGCAGGGGTTGGAGCATGACTGTTTGCTGAAGAATGGCATGACTTCCAGCACAGTGTGTCTAAGTGCGACATTTCACAGTTTGTTGGAAAAAAGTGTAATATTCGTTCTCGGTTTAATGCAAAATAGCCAACATTATGTGTGGGAACACTTAAGATTCTCTTTTGAGSGTTCTTTTTATGTGTGTTTGTACTGTTTGTATCACTAAGACTCATCAAAAGTAAGCAAGAGATGTTGGCACATAAAAGCATATATATAATTTGTGAAGCAATGTCACTGCTGTAAAAAGCATCGGAGCGCAGCGTTCTTTAATGTMCACACATCAACCTAATATTAACAATGCAGACACACGGGGTGAGGGAGAGGACAGCTTTTTCTTTTGACTGACCAGAGTTTTCTATTCAGAGCAGCCACGGTTTGTTATTGTGGGATTTAAGCCTCAGAGTGTGTTGACAGCTTGATAATGCCGACATGATTCCCACACCAAGCTGTACTCATCTGGATTTAGTAAGAGCACTAAGGGCACATCGTCTTAATGACACATGTGCACTCTGTGACTTGCATTCTGAACTGTGAAAGCTTCTTATTTCTGCTGATTATCGCTTCCATGAATCTTAATGTGGCCGCAGAATCCACACTGAGCAAGTGGCGTGGATTTGTCAAACTATTTCCAACTTTTCGTGAAAACAGCTTGGTTCTTCCTGACTGTCTGATCGTCAGCGCCCCTTTAACTGGCTGATATAGTCTGGGGGGCTCCACTAGATATACCGAAATTCCATATTATYTTAAGCAATTCTTCTTAATATAATCTGAGGCCATGGTCCTCAGTAGAGAAATGGTGGATTGCTCTCTCCGGGTTGTGGGGGTGAAGTTCTGCTTTAAGTGAAGGAGTTCAAGTAGGATTTTGTTCACGACGAGTGGGAGAAGAACGGAGCACGAGATTAATAGACAACTCTGTGCAGCTCCCACAGTATTGCGGACTCTGTACTGGTCTGCTGTGCGGACAAAGGAGCTGTGTGGTTATCCTGACTGGGCTTTCCTGAAAGCAGACAGGAAACACAGACAGGATTCCATGCAACCTTCAGG
>NW_013952984.1:280770-282594 GCF_001266775.1 Austrofundulus limnaeus | reverse complement strand
CCTGTAGATGAGTGTAAACTGTAGAGTCATGGCCTGTAGATGAGTGTAAACTGTAGAGTCCTATAGTTACTGTTTATCTGTCATCATCTGAACCAGAGGACTTCTTCTTGGTGAGATCACAACGTTCGGTGATGTGGACCTGGTGGACCTCATAAAGCAGCCAGTTGTAAATATTAATTATATTTTACTAACTGTTARCAACCTGTGGGACTTGGAAAGCTGGACTCTGTTCAGTCTAATAAGGACATGATCCTCAGTGTTTTCACAGAAGTCTGGTGTTTCGGACCTAAAGAAAAGTTCTACAGAACAGTATTTTTCCTGTTTTTAACATTTGGACACTTGAAGACAGCTGTCCTCGTGTCCCTCCAGTTGTCTGTCGCTCTGTGAGCTCATCTCATGTTTTCCCTCATTTTGTTCCTTTTCTACATCCAGACCAGGGATTCAGGGTCATCTGCTCAGGATTGGTTTGGAGACCTCAATCAGCTGCATGTAATCAACTCTTCTGTGTGTGTGTGGGGGGGGGGGGGGGGGTACCAGACGTTATTAAGACTCAGAAACACCAACTGGAACCGTTTAGGGAGTAGCATCCAAACCCAGGAGGAAATGGTTTTTACAGCTCAGTGTTTCTGAACAACAACAGTTCAGCAGAAATAAATACAAACAAAAACAAGAAGATAACTGGAGTTGAACCAGCATCTTTAGGAACAAAGACTGGTCAGCACGGTCATGTCTCCAGTTAAACTAAAGCACGACTGCAGCTCTGTTTGACTTTAATCAGTGTTTTATATCAGATGAATCAGCATCAAAGCCCACTCTTCAGATGTGAGCTCCTGTCTGTTCTGCTTCCACCTCAGTGCTGAAGCAGCCATGTTGTGTCTGACAGGCATCACTTATTGACTGGWGCCATTAGCGCTCCTTCACTGGGCCGGTTCTGGTTCTGAAAGCAACATGGGACCAACAGGCTTCATTCAGAGAGGCCCTGAAGACTTRTGTTTTCCAGGACTCACGGCTCCAGCTGGAGCCTCAGGGTGAAGCTAACACCTGGCTGCTGACGGGTTAGAAGCTTWAAAAGTCCCTGGCTTTGAACAAAAACACGCAGAGCGTCACACTTCAGGGRCTCTGTGACGTCTGCTGTCAGCTGCAAAGTTTCTTTTAACTTGAATAAGGAGTTTTTTTAATACAGTTTTATCTGAAGGCTAAATGATCGCTAAAATTAACTGAGGAAATTAAAACTTTAACTTAATATAAGAAAGGTAGAAATGAACAGAACACTAGCTACACGCAGCAGAGCAGTTACAAAACTATAAAAGAAAATAAAAAATTAGCTCAAACAGATGTTAAGATTAGTAAACTATAGCTAAAAGTAACAAAAGTGATGCTAAAGCTAAAAGACACAACTGTAGATAAAATAGCAAAATGTTAGATCAGAGCTTATAAAAGTAAAACAGTGGCTAAAAACTACTGCTTTATCAAGATGCAGATAATCATTGGATAGAAGCCAAAACAGTTACTAAAATGGTATAAAATTWGTCAGTTTTTTGATCAAAACAAATTGCTAAAAACCAGTTATCAAAGCAGATGTGAAACTGTTTGCAAAGCAATAACTAAAGTTAGCAAAACAGATGGTTAAACTGGAAAAAAGTGCTAAAGTGAAACTTAAAACACATTAAAATGAGCTAAATGTAGCAAACATGCTAAATCTACAATTATTAAAACGCTTTAGCAGCTGAGATTCATTCACACAGTGAAATGTTTTAAACAGAACAAACGTAGAGCTGGAAAAGAGAACCTGACATGTCACTAAAGTGAACATTGGGCCTCATG
>NW_013952984.1:270078-279857 GCF_001266775.1 Austrofundulus limnaeus | reverse complement strand
GTGAACATTGTCACTAAGTGAACACTAATGTGAACATTGTCACAACCAACACAGATGTGTTTCAGTGTTTATTTCAGCATCAGAATATTTGAAATAAAAACAGATTCTGGAGCAGAGTAGCTGAAGCCTGCAGCTGATTTTCCTAAACATTAGTAGGACAGCTTTGAGCCTCTTTAAAAATAGATCATGTAGAAATGTGTTGAAATGCTGCACATGTTCACATCAGCTCAGAGCAGAGACTCTGTGTTCTTTCTGTCTTTGTCAGAATTACTTTGATTTATTTGTCCCTTTGTAGGAGTAATAAAGTTCATCAGCTTTAGAATTAAAAAGATGTGACAGGAGAAATGATAATTCATCCAGCTCTGACTACAACACTTCAAAATACTTACTGTCAATCTGTAACCTACAGTAAATAATATACTTTCAACATGTACAGTAAATTATAATATACTGTTAACTGTACAGTAAACAATAATATACTGTTAACTGTACAGTAAACAATAATATACTGTTAACTGTACAGTAAATAATAATACTCCGTTAAACTGTATAATAAATAATAATACAGTTAATTTCTACAGTAAATAATAGTATACTGTTTACCTGTGCAGTAAATAATAATACATGGTCAGCATAATGTACTAAAACCTGCACATACTGTTCTGCATTGATGAAGTCTTTCTAAATGTGTAACTGTCCATGTCTAAGGCAATAATGCACCCTCATACCATCAGTGAGGCAGGCTTTTAAACTGCAAGCCAGATGTCTCTGCTTGACTACAGAAAATAAATATAAATAAAATATATTCCAATTTGAACTCATCTGAGCACAGAACAGTTCTCCTCTTTGCCTCAGATTTTTCCCCATTATTTATCGAGACAAATCCCAGTGAGATCACTGGTGTCTTTCTTCAAGGGTGGCCTGAAAGCAACCCATGCTACTGGGTCTACTGGAGAGTACCTGGAGAAAACCTGAGCAAGCATGAGGAGAACATGCAAACTCCACTCAGAAAGACCCCAGGTCCAAACCTGGGATCAAACTTAGAGCCTTCTTGCTGTGAGGCGTCGGTGCGAACCACTGATCCATCGTGCTGCCAGTTCATGTTAAAGAACTTCAGCTCAGAGATGAGGTGGTGGTTCTTCCTGAGTATATGTTGTAAATATAAACTGTACATGTATTTATAGTTGTATAGTTTAAAATGATGGTTTATTATAAAGAGGAAGTCTTGAGTTAGTGCACACACACACACACACACACACACACACACACACACACATGTATTCCTGTCAAAGCTCTTAGATGCGTCACACAGAGCTGCAGAAATCCACCTCAGGTTAGACTCTTGATGTTGCTGTGAGACAGAGGGATGGAAGTGGTTTGTATTAGTATTCATCTGAGCACAGACACGTGGTTAGAATGTCCCTCACTGCAGCACAACCACAGATAAGAGCGGGAAATCATTTCTCAGCATGAATACACAGGAACATGTCACCGTGACAAGTCTGAACAGAAAAGTTCTGTTTACTGCTGATGATAAACAGTCAGTTATAGTTAACCTGACCTAACCTAACCTAACCTAACCTAACCTAGCCTAACCTAACCTAACCTAACCTAACCTAACCTNAATCAGTTTACATAAAGTGTTTGCATAAACTGTGAAATTGTTTAGATTACAATTGCTTTAAGATAAGATCTAACTTTGGTCTTGAACCACCCCTTAGTTWGTCAATCCAGTCAGTGCTAAACTATTTTGCCAAAATGGAGATGTTCAAAGGACTAMCTAAAACAGATTGTTCGTTTTTCTAGAGAACCCTATTTCAAAAGGTTTGAACTGTATCTTTAAATTCAGTTCTTGCATTTTCATTTTTTGAGAAGAATAAAAGGAAGAATTATAAAACGAAGATGGTAATAGGTTGTATAAGCATTAAAAATATTTTAAGCTGTTGTTTTTGCCAAAATTGCTTTCAGTAAGTAAAGTAAAAAAGTGAATATCCACAATCTATAAGCYCTAAATTGATGTCATTAACAGAAATTAATCAAATGTCAGATGTGAGAGTGGTTGTCTTTGCTAATGAGCCAACAGAGACTTAAGTCCCAAAGTCTCACAGCTCGTTTTAGCTTCTATTGAATTTCATCAAGCAGTTTATCGTTGCAGTAAATGGCAACACTGTAATGTAACACAGACTTTACAAAAAGCTTCTGAGCAGAGTGGAGAATTCAGCACATAGTATGGCAAAATTTGACCTATTGTCAAAAACAAAGAAGCTGAACGCCTGATGAATAATTAAGTTTAACCTGTAAACTGACTGATTAGCTAAAATGTGGGGTAAATTAGTGAAATATGTTTTTTACTGTTTGGTAGATTTCTGATGCCACAAAAGCTACATCTCTAAGTCACATCATTTTTTTTTTCACTGCAGTAAATTTATTACACATTGCATTTTTATTTCTTAATCATTAATCCATTTCTATTATTTTTGGGTAAGTCACCTACAGGACTTCATGTCGCTTTAAAAACCAATAACTGAGCTTCTGGCTTGTTTCCACACAATTTATCAATGTTACTAAAGGCACTGTGACAATTTATGAACACCATGCCTCCTAATCAAACAGTGGGTGATAATGATTATTTGATCATCTGCTGATTTTTGTAAGTTTGCCCACTTAGAAAGAAATTATCTAATTTTCATGGCAATTTAATTTTAATGGAGAGTGACAGAACATTAACTAAAAATCAAGGATAGAACACATTACATAAAAAAAGACTTTTGAAACATTTTGAAAGAAGTATTTGATTGCTGACAACCAACCTAACCTGAGTTCTGCCACCCACAGGTTGGCTATGTCCCTGATATGATGATTAGTCAGTTCATTATTTAGGCAATCGATGCATAGCATACCTATCTACAGATTCAGTTTCTTCCACCCCACCTTCTACAAACAWATAAGCAAGACTGCCCATGTGGTTTGGGTTCTGCCCATATTCTTGACTGCCAAAGGACGTCAGGAAGGAAATAGTTGATCTGAACAAAGCCTGAATGGGCTGCAAGTTGGTAAGGAGATGAGTCAGTTGGCGTGAMGATTTCAAAAAGAAGAACCATCAGGCAATGGATCTGGACTAGTGGTGTGCTGACACCAGCTCTGARACTCGTACAAAAGGCCCCGATACTTGGAACCAGTGATGCCAGTATCTGAACTGGATACTGGTATCGATACGCCATTGAATGTGTTATAGTTTATATTTCAAACAAAAAGTTTGTCAGTTCTATGTTTGAGAAATGTATACAAGTTGAAAGAAAACAATTATTATTTTTTTTATTTTAAAGATTTTGCAACAGTATACAGTATATCATGCTGTAAATTAAATATGATCCAGTCAGAGGGGRTGTAGGTCTATAAGGAAAGAGAGACAACTTGTTCTAAATAAAATAAATGTGTTTTTAAAGTCATTGTGTAATGTTTAAGTTCTAACTCAGTAAGTACTCTGTAACAGTACTTGGCATCGACACTTACRAAAACTGAAGTATTTGTATTTGGTTTGTGGAAAAAATGATATTGGATCACTCATAATCTGGACCTCCATGCWGTATCTTACCTGATGGGGTGATGATCGTGAAAAATATAACGGATCTGCTCACATTTACACAGGAAGAGCTTCATGATGATCTGAAGACAGTTGGCACTACAGTCAATAGTGGCATTTTTGCATTGTGAGGTCAGGCCTGACCCAGCCCGAGTTTAAACACAGGTTCATTTAGTTAATGTTCTGTCACTCTCCATTAAAATTAGGTCTTGAAATATATAAATAACAAAGAGAAGTACCACAAGCTCGATGTGGTCCATTGTTGCGTTGCACGTTTTTGATCTGATGATCCCCACCTCCAATGAGGCGGCAAACACAACCAGGGCCAGGYTAGAATTATGCCAGGCTGACTGTGGCTGGGCTGGGCCTTACAAATGTAAAAATGCCATAAGAACACCTTTGGTAAAATTCTTCACTATAATAGAACCCCCCCAACGCCAAAAAGGTTCCATCTAGTCCAATTCATTACCACAGACAAATGTATTTTTAAGAATTAAAAAAATGTAAAAATCTGCAACAGAGACCTAATTTCTCTTAAAGTAGACAAACTTACAAAATTGCCATACTAACATTTCCCCACACTTTATAAGTCAACTTTAAAATGAAGAAAACTGTCAATTATGAATTTCAAATCCAAGCACACGTTTGTCTAAAATGTCCTGTTTGTTCAGTTCTCATAAAAAAATAGTTCACAATAAAATGTCAACTAAATGAATTGGGGAATGTTATGTTCGTATTTTCCCAACYTCTTTAAAAACAATTTTCAAGTGTTTATTGGATTTGATTGGAACTACATTCCTTTAAATGTTAATTTCTGGTTCAATACCAGTAAGCAGAATGCTTCGTGGCTTTTCAAATATCTTAAGGGTTTGTCTTGTCCTGGAAAACAATAGGAAAATTACTCAGTGCACAAGGACAAATTTGCTTTGTATCTAATACCATGCCTACTTTGTTTTATTATCAATCAAGATCACACATTTGGATAAAATGCAATGTGTTGTAAGCACTAACCGAATCCAACATTTGAACATTAGAAAACATTTTAAAGCAGAAACAAAAAAATATTCTTTGAACTTATCAATTTTACAAGCTCAGGAAGTCACATTAGTGGTCCTAAGTTACAAGAGCAAGTCCAAGAGTTACAATGACTGCCTTTTGTACACTTTGTTGGTCAACAGGAATCCAGTGGAAATAAAGGAAGATGAAGTAGATGGTAATGAAGGAGAATGAACTGTAGAAGTGTGAAGGTGAGAGAGTAAGGTCTTTAAATGTAGGGATTATGAGTGGTAAGTAGTGAGAACAATGGGCCTCATGCAAAAACCATTCGTACGCACAGATTTGTTCTTAAGTTGTGCGTACGAGTGATCTAGGAGAATTTGTGGCATTCACCAATGTTTTCGTATTCTAAGATTTTTTTCAGATACGAACAAAATTCACGAGAGGTCCAGACCTGACGTATATTTTACGAGCAGTCAGTCTGCTGTTATCCAGACGGGTTTTCTTCACTAATAACTTTATATTTCGTTAMTTTGAAGATATTTTGAGTTGAAAATAAATTACACTCCGGTGCGCAACGGTGTGGCTTCTGCATAAATGAAAATGATTTAACACAGTTGTTTATACTATTAGCAGCTCCTTTTATCCCACACCTGACGCTGCTAAAAATGACAGATTTTCTTTTCTGGATCTCTGACAGACGGACTTCAATCTCTGGACTCATAAAGTTTTTCTTTTTAATTTTTGCTGTCATTTTTATGAATGGACACTTACTTGTCTCTGAGGCAGGAAACATAGCCTTATATGGTGTTTTTTGGGGTGATAATTATGCTAATCTCCTCTCGCGTGCACGAGCAGCTGGATACGAACAGGTGAAATTTACGCGGCTCATTTACGCACTTTTCCTGAAGATAGAAGAGTTTGTTGAATCTGACGTGACATGTTCGTACGAACCCTTTGTACGAACAAAAGTAATAGAAATTTAAGGATAAGAATACGAACATGTTCTTGCATGAGGCCCAATAGCTGCAAGAGGGAAAGGGAACATTTTGAAGACAATACTGAAACCTCTTATGGTTTGGAGATTAAAGTACTGACAAAAAGACAGAAGGAGAAGCTGGAGGTGGCAGAAATAAAGTCAGTAAAAGTAGGATCTCAGTGGGCTGCAGCTGTTGGAAACTACCAGTTAGGGACCTAAAACAGGCACATTTTCAGTTGTATTCTCACTGAATTCTGAGCTTACGTGACCAAGTGACTAGCAAGCCATGTGGGTACATTATGAGCAGCTAATTTTTGAAAATGATGGTCTGATGATGGTCTATTCGTGTGCATGGCTTGTAGAGTAAAAAAGCATTATTATTCTCTGCGCCCACCTCCATCTACGTGCACAATTTTGTAGCAGCCTCCAAGTTTATGATTTGATTAACTTGAGCACAATTCTGAGATAAAAATAGGCAGATTTGGAACAGTTTTTAGGAATTATTTTCTATCGTTGAAGTCACTGTACGATCGGYACATTCACAGAGTGAGTATGGGTTGTTTTCTGTTAGAGGAATGCTCTCATGCAGATTTCAGACTATTCTAACAAAAAAATTGGTTGTGAAAGTTATTMCGACTAATGCAAGGAAATTGAGAACCCACAATTATTTTTGAAACATTTTCGGGCTTTCTTAGCAAATACAGTTTGCAAACTAGTCCATGTACTTTTTGGTAAAATGTTTTTCATTTTAAAAGCTACCCTCATCAGTGGTCCTGTTGGAGGGACTGTTTCTCAGCTGGCCTGGAAATGCCTTGGGATTCCCCCAGAGGAGCTGACCCAAGTGGGGTCTGGGTCTCTCTGCTTAGGCTGCTGCCCCCACAACCTGACCCTAGATAAGTGCAAGAAAACCAACGGGTGTATTTTAAAAGCAGATATTGAAAAAAAGGATGGTTATTATATTTTCATTTTATACTCCAAAAATGAAAAAAGGTCTGTTTATTTTGTGGAACCTACTGTGGCTTCAAATTCCTCACCATGGACCTCTTAGATGAAGGACTTCATGTTCATCAGAGTGAAACATCAATGATACAAACTATCAGCTGACACCTGTTGCAGAAATGCAAAAGTAGTTAGATAACATTTATTTAGTTGCAGGCAGCCACCTGTTATTAAAAAGTTACTTAACTAGCTCCACCTTAAATGGTCTGATAATGACTGTTAAACTTCAGGTTAGAGAAAAAGAACAAACTTTGAGCAGTTTGCAGACAAAGTTAGAGAAAATGTGCAGAGGAGGGATATTGTATGTATCACGGAAWGAATTAAACACAGAACTGCGAGAAGGAAGAATGGAGGAAAACCACAGAGGAGGTGGCTGAATGTAGGTAAGGATGAAGAGYGTTAGTGTGAAAGAAGAGAATAGTATAGGATAAAGTGAGATAGAAGAAGATGATCTGCTGTGACGGCCGCTTAAAGAGAACAACCAAAAGAAGTTTGAGGGAAATTTGAGATTTTGATTGTCAGCTGAACATTAAACTACTTTAGTTTTGTAGGTGAGATGACAAACAGAGAATTATTTGACATTTTACCAAAGATCTATTAAAGTCAGACACTGCCGAAGGCTTTGCTCTTTTAAAAAACCTTAGGCAAGGGTTGATATTTTTCAGACATTTAACTGCATCATGCACGTTCACCTGACAAAAACTGCCTTATGCTTTTTAGTAAAGATGTTCGTTACTTTTTTAACAAATAATATTTTAATGTTAAACATTTATTTTAGAATGTCAATTTGCAACCTCAAATGATAGATTTGATCACAGGRTTTTACCCCAGCAAAACTAGGTCTTGATATTTTGTTATGTGAAGTTTAGAATAGCTTCAGAGAAAGTCTTCCAGTTAAGAGTTCTCCTCTGGACAGCAGACTGAGTAGACACAGTACTTTTAGACACGTTGATTGTCCGTCCATTCATCCATCTATCCACCTCCCCCTTGTTCCAGAGTCGGGGAGCGGAGGCACCAGTTTGAACAGAGAAGTCCAGACCTCCCTTTCCACAGCCACCTCTTGCAGCTGTTCTGGGAGGATTCAAAGGCCTTACCGAGCCAGACAGGAGACATCTCTGTCCAGTTTGTCCTGGGTTTTCCCCAGGATCTCCCAGTTAGACATGCTCAAAGCACCCCAGGTAGACACCCTGGGAGCATCTTGCCTGAACCACATACTGTACATGTCAAGTTGTATAGTCTGTAAATGGATGTTCCCCAATTTTGCATTTATACAGGCATATAGAGAAAATCAAGGATTTTTTTAAGCTTCAAATTTGTTTTACGTCTCAGAGCTGGTCTATAAGAAAATGCCAAGTCTGCTCCCTTCTCCACCTCTGTGCTGTTTAGCTGTAAAGGTMCTATACAAATAAAATGTACTTACTCCTGCCACTAGACTTTTCCTGATACTCTGCTGCCACCGCACACTGCTGCAAATACCATTGTGTGAATACCAAGAATTATTTTGTCAGAAACTCTAAGGTGATGTCTGTTAACACAAGAGCAAACAGAAAACGCKGTGAYACCAGAGATAAAAARAGAAATTGTTTATTGACTGCCAGGWGATGGTTCTGGTCRAATGCTGTGGAGGTGAAACAGATGAGTCCAGGAGCCAGGTGAAGTATGAGAAGGTGAGTATAAAAGGAATGAGCTTACGAAAGGTGAGGCTGAGCAACAGGTAAGTTTACATGTGAAAAAACMGGTTTTCTCTCCAGGAGACAGGGATTCAGGCAAGTATATTCTTCCATATAGGTGCAGATATTTACAGGTGAGGATACCGGAACYCCAAGGGAACCAGGAATGACTTGATCTCCAATACAGGACTATGGGGAGGACACCAAGGAGGAAACAGGAAACACAGTCATTAATAACTGTCAGGTAATTTTTTTACAAAAGGCCAAAATCATACCCAAACAGGTACATTGATCCAGTGAGGAACAGAAGCCTGGAGGAGCCTTTTCAATTGTTAGACAATTTTCTGTCACCTTTGAGACAGATGATAAAGTAATAGTCTATCTATCTATCTATCTATCTATCTATCTATCTATCTATCTATCTATCTATCTATCTATCTATCTATCTATNCCTAACCTAACCTGACCCAACCTAACCCAACCCAGCCTAACCTGACCTAACCTAACCTAACCTAACCTAAACTAACCTAACCTAACCTGACCCAACGTAACCTAACCCAAACCAGCCTTACCTAACCTGACCTAACCTAACCTAATCTAACCTAAACTAACTTGACCTGACCTAACATGACCTAACCTGACTTAACCTAACCTAAACCTAACCTAACCTAACCTAACCCAATCTAATCGAACTTTACCTAACCTGACCTAGCCTAACCTGACCTAACATGACCTAACCCTGGACCTTCAGAACTAAACAGAACCGTTCCATTTACTGCTGATGATAAACAGCCAGTTTTAGTTAACCTAGCCTGACCTGACCCAACCTAACCTAACCCAACCCTGACCTAACCTAAACTAAACTAACCTGACCTAACCTAAACTAACCTGACCTAAACCTGACTTAACCTAAATTGACCTAACCTAACCTGACTTAACCTGACCTAATCTAATCTAACCTAACCTAACCTAACCTAAACTAACCTTACCTAAACCTAACCTAACCTGACTTAACCTGACCTGACCGAACCTGACCTAAACTAACCTGACTTAACCTGACCTAATCTAATCTAACCTAACTTAATATAACCTAACCTAACCTAACCTAACCTAACCTGACTTAACCCTGGACCTTCAGAAGTGAAAAGAACTGTTCTGTTTACAGCTGATGATAAACAGTCAGTTTTAGTTAACCTGACCTAACCTGACTTAACCTAACCTGACTTAACCTGACCTAACCTAACCTAAACCTGACCTAACCTGACTTAACCTAACCTGACCTGATCTAGCCTGACTTAACCTGACCTAACCTGACCTAAACTAACACTAACCTAACCTAACCTAACCTAACCTGACTTAACCTGACCTAGCCTGACCTAAACTAACACTAACCTAACCTGACCTAACCTGACCTACACTAACACTAACCTAACCTGACCTAACCTGACCTACACTAACACTAACCTAACCTGACCTAACCTGACCTACACTAACACTAACCTAACCTAACCTAACCTGACCTACACTAACACTAACCTAACCTGACCTAACC
>NW_013952984.1:267349-269939 GCF_001266775.1 Austrofundulus limnaeus | reverse complement strand
TATCATCTGTCTATCTATCTATCATATATCTATCATCTGTCGATCTATCTATCTATCTATCTATCTATCTATCTATCTATCATCTATCTATCTATCTATCTATCATCTGTCTATCTATCTATCATATATCTATCATCTGTCGATCTATCTATCTATCTATCTATCTATCTATCTATCTATCATCTATCTATCTATCTATCTATCATCTGTCTATCTATCTGTCTATCTATCATATATCTATCTATCTATCTATCTATCTATCTATCTATCTATCTATCTATCTATCTATCTATCTATCTATCTATCTATCATCTATCTATCTATCTATCTATCTATCTATCTATCTATCTATCTATCTATCTATCTATCTATCTATCTATCTATCTATCTATCGCCAGCACTGACGAAGGGTGAGATCAGCTGCAGCTCTGAGCCCATGGGAGGGTGGTTGCTGATTGACCGTTTGCTACATTTAGGAATTTTACAGAGTTTTTAAGATCAGTATACAGCTAAATGTCCAAAGGAGTGATATAATGATGATATGTTTGGAACCACCTCAACTGGCTCCTCTCGATTTAGAGGAGGAGCAGATCCACTCTGAGTCTCTRCCTGATAACTSAACTGGACAGCTACCCTACAGAGAAAACTCATTTTTGCTMSTTGTGTCCGCAATCTCATTCTTTTGGTCAATATCCAGAGTTTGTGGCCATTGTGAGGATAGGAATGTAGACTGATCAGTAAACAAAGAGCTTGGCCTTACAGCTCAGCTCCCTCTTCACCACAACAGACCAGTACAGAGTGTGCAATACTGTGGAAGCTTCACTGATCCATCTGTCAATCTCGCGATCCATTCTTCAKTCACTAATGAATAAAGATCCCCGTGATATTTAAACTTCTCCACTTAAGGATGAACCTCATCCTCACCACCAACAAACTTTGACTTGTACGCCTAAAAKGATGGACTTAAATGAGTTCATTAAGTTTGTACAAGCCATGCCATTTGTGCACAAAAAGAAGCTCTTGAGTGTGAGAGTCCTTGAGAAGCAGAATACCTCAAGTAAACTGATCTAAATGTCAGTAACTTGCAAATAATCTTTAGGGCTAAAATCTAAAACCTTAGAATCAAAGCTATGAATGGATGAAWTACTTTCTGACTGTGTGGGCAGAGGTACAAACATGACACAAACACCAAAGAAGGAAAATGAGGATAAAGACTGTGGCCAGCTCTATCATGCTTAATTAAAGTTTCACAAGCTGGAATTGAATTTGTTTTGGCTCCGCCTGCCAACAAAGTCTCTAATTTAGGCAGAATGGCAGGCTACTAAATTCAGTCTAATGAAGCTAGAGTCTATGTCCCTTAGTTTTATTAACATGCTTTAATAAGGTGGTGTGAAACCTAAATCAACACTGAATAAATGTGGATAGGAAACAAAAATATGATACGTCTTGTTTTTAATTCCACCGTGAAATAATCTGAATTTAGCTGCCGAGACATGCTTGTCGCCTTGTTTTGGCATTTGAGATAAAACGCAGCTGAAATACAGTATGCATGACTGACAGGATGTTGGGGATTTGGCCTTTTTCAGTGCTTGTTTAATTGGCTAAATGATTTTCAAAGAGGTTAAACAGAGAATGTCAAGCAACAAAGCYAAGCCAGACACTGGCAGTGCTTGAGAATGTCACCAACTTGTGTTGCCAATTTTTCAAAATGCTGTTTTTTTTCTTCTTTTTTTGTTTGTTGAAAAGAAACCTGAGTGCTGCGGCTTATATAAATAGATCTTATATGTGATTATGTCTGGTCTGGTGATTATATCCGATCTTTACTGCACTGCTGTCCCACACAACGATCCAAAATATTGAATGCGAAATGTCAGCAAGACTAACGACTCCATTTTCAGTTAAGTGTGAACATTTTCTGTTCATGATGGATGTGTTTATAGTGTGGCAAATGACCTTGACAACAGATGGTGATTATACTTCCTCTCTCTTTTCTTTTTCCTCTGTAGCCTTCTCCAAGGCCAACACAGAGCAATTAACAGAAACACAGCTRCAGAAAGATAGGACCATGCCAAAAAGTCACAAGTTGTGAAAATTGAAAATAGAGAACCTTTTCTACATGTTTGTATGGCCCTTTGTAGCTCATCTGCTTTGTGTTGTCACTACAATATGTTTAATCTGGCAGTTTGCACTTAAGGAAAAAGTCAAATGTATTACCCTTCAATAAAAATTTACTATGATTGCCAAACTCATTAAAATGAATTTAACCACAATTTGAAGAACAGTCCTACTTATATGTTAAAGGCCTGCTGATTCATTGAAGGAATGCATATCGCCCTTTGTAGCTTTTAATGTCAATGTTTTAGACTGAGATTTTGCCCACATAGCAAAATTTGTCTGGCCCAGTTCTGGTCCACAGAATGCTCTAAACACTAGGGCTGCAGCTAACGATTATTTTAATAAGCGATTAATATGTCGATTATTGTTTCGATTAATCGGCCAAATCATTAAAACACTTAATTGCATGAATATGAGCAGTTATAAATTAATTTCATTCCTGAATGAATTAGGGGTGCAAGTTATTGATTAATTA
>NW_013952984.1:265027-266838 GCF_001266775.1 Austrofundulus limnaeus | reverse complement strand
GCCTTGGAGTTCCCCCGGAGGAGCTGGAAGAAGTGGCTGGGGAGAGGGAGGTCTGGGCCTCCCTTCTGAAGCTGCTGCCCCCGCGACCCGACCCCAGATAGGTGGAAGAAAATGGATGGATGGATGGATGGATAGGGGAAAAGTGCCATATTTATTTGTAACATTTTGTCTCAAACAATATTTTGGCTCATGCTCTCCCTGAGATAATCCAGCTTGATGATGTCATCATTCACACACTGGTTAATGTCTCTGGAACACAAGCTTTTATTAACACATTTTGGTCATATCCAGATGTTAATTTATCTGGTTTTTGTTATCAGAAGATAAACCGATACTGATATGTAGAGATTTTACATTTATATGCTGATATTGGACTGATAATATCTTGTAGGGGTCACCTTGAGTTAAATTATCAAGAAAAAAGTCTTGGACTCTCAGTCCTCTGATGGGCCTTCGAAGGAACAAACTCTGTTCCAATTAGAACTGAATCTAGTCGCCTTAACCATTCAAAGAGACATTCTCTTTCCTTCTCAATCAGAACAGAAGAATCTTCTCTTATTTGATTTATTGTTCTCTTAAATGAAAGTATTACGCATTTTGATAATCAGAGAATGTTTATCAAAGTTACAGGAGAAGAGAGTGCAGATCTCATTTCTCCCTCAGTATGATTTCAGCTACTGTACTGTTTTTCTGTGGAAAATTTCTTATTTAAAGGTATCATATCATGCTTTTAAATCCTTCTTTTTCACGTCTAAATCATTCACTTATGGTCTACTTAAAATAAAACTGCAATGCTTTGGTCTTAATTCCTCGTTTTTGTTGCTCCACAGACTCCTTGCTTTCCTTGCTTTACCCCTGTTCTGAGCTGCGCCTCAGAGCAAGCTGTTTTGGTGCGGTCTCTTTAAGTACAAGTGAGATATTTCACACCCCGCCCCCTCCAGGTCGCTGAGCGTTCGACTCCACCCCGTTCGGCCATATTTGTAGTTTCATAGCAAAAACACAGTTATCTACCGACTAAAAACTGTTTTTAAGATAAAATAAGATAAGATAAAACTTTATTGATGCCACAGTCTGGAAATTTGCACATTACTGCAGCTTAATACAAGAGAGGCTGAGAAGAATAATGAAAGATTAATAAAAGATAAACAAAACACCACAATATACACATGTGATATATAGTAATGTACCAATGCACATATACACATATACATAAACACATATGCTTATTTATATACATGTATACACCGTAAAGTACAGTACAAAAATGAACGTATATGAAGGTGCATATTAGTGATGGCAGATGGTAAGAAAGTATAAGGATGTCAACAACAGTAGACTTGTCAATCCAGCCTTACATGTACGAGCCAGAGTCTGACCCAGTGCAAGACACTCAGAATGACAAACCTGCAGAACCACGTCTTCAAACGAATGTGTCACAATGGTGCGTTATTTATTTACACACTCTATGCCCTTACCTACACTGGGGAGCATTGCTAAACTAAAATACATGCATTTGAACTACTACTATATTATATAATTTACTTTTGTGATCAATAAAGTATTTTTAATTGAACAACTACAATATACTCACACTCACTGTAGAGATGTGAAATTATTTTAAATAAATAGATTTTTGTGCTTGACTGTTAGTTTGAAATGTACAAAAAGCAAATAAAATGTAATTGTTTTGATTTTTCATTACCAATTAGCCTATTGATTTCCATATGTCAAATCAGAATTTAAATCATAATTAAATGATCAGTCACATTCTACTTTGGAAGTGTAACTACAGTAATATTGTAGGTCACAGG
>NW_013952984.1:263190-264957 GCF_001266775.1 Austrofundulus limnaeus | reverse complement strand
GCAGTGAAATGTTTTTATGACAAAAATGTTTAAAAGTACACAGAACACAGTAAAAAATCCTGAATTTTTTTGTAGAATGAAATGTGACCCATCACATCGAAACGAGGATTAAGTCCAAAAGTGATGTATGGAGAAATAGGCAAATATAGTGTTTTGACTACAATGTTAACAAAAATTGCATTTTGTCAAAATATAATGAATAAAAGCATTGTTAATGTATCATTTGAATGAACTGTCTGAAATATAATCATAAAACAAAATTTTGAAGCACTATTTTGAACAGTAGCAACAAAAAAACTGATTTTGAGGAAAAACGCCTTAAAATTTTAAGATTTTCCCCGTGAGCTAGCAAAGTGTTTTTTTTAGCTGGGAAATCTCAATATTCAAATAAAATTAGAGGTTTCCTCTTTAAAAGGACATCAAATTAGGATTCAGACCAAATATTTATGTATTATTATAACCAACAAGACAAATTAAGTCATATATATGGATTTAATTATGATACCAGAATGATCCAGGTATCAAAATGTAGCTTTTAAAGCCAAGAATCTGAAAATGTAATTAGATCATTTTGACCAAATTCGACTTAATCCTCATTTTGATATGATGGGTCACAAATATGCAACCTCATCACACTGAGTCATCTTGTCCTGCGCGTCCTTTCTGCGAGATGTGTGGAAGTATGTGTGATCCTGTTGTGAAGGGTCCTCCCACTGGGTGTGGACTGAGTTCAGATGTGCAGAGGGTAGTGTGAAGATGTGGCATCAGGACATGTAGTGAAGACGCTTGCATCTGGAGGTGTAGTGAAGACACGTGCATCAGGATGTGTAGTGAAGACGCGTGCATCAGGATGTGTAGTGAAGACGCGTGCATCAGGATGTGTAGTGAAGATGTGGCATCAGGGCGTGGAGTGAAGACGCATGCATCAGGGCGTGGAGTGAAGACGCATGCATCAGGAGGTGGTGTGGAGATGCTAGCCTTGTCTGGGACAACTGGAGATGAATCCACAGCGCAGTCTGGATTGTTGTTGATGGAAAACATCAACAACATTAAAATGTACACAGTCTTTGCATAGTAGAAACAGTAAAGTGTCACTTATTTTTGTAATTTTTGTTTAACATTGTGAGGAAAAGTTTCTCATTCAACACTTTCACACATCACATGTCCTTGTGACACAACTTTGAAGAAGGGAGATATAACTAAAGTATGGATGATTTTGATTTATTGAAATCAAGTTGGCATACTAAAAGTGATTAATGTGGTAAGACTTAGGGTTTCAGGAGTTCTGATAGGCTTTGCTGTGCCTTCTCCCTTCTTGAACTTGGGAAAGAATAATCTACATGGGCTCTCCAGATGAGGTAGTTGCCAGCAGACATGCATTTTCATTGAAATGCATTGCAGCCAGGTACAGTCTGGTTAAAATAGCATAAAAGAATATTACGTTAGTTTGAAGTTGCACCATTAAAACTCATCTAACACACAGTATTTTGAATAACGAAAAAAACATAAATACAGAGTGACTAAAACA
Organism: Austrofundulus limnaeus; assembly: GCF_001266775.1. NCBI lineage: Eukaryota > Metazoa > Chordata > Actinopteri > Cyprinodontiformes > Rivulidae > Austrofundulus > Austrofundulus limnaeus. Next base: position 263,429 of record NW_013952984.1, on the reverse strand, counting down.
ACATTGCAGCCGATATTTTTTGACCGATTCTTGAAGCTGATACTACTGTTTCTTCCTCCCTCCATTAACATGATAAAAATGAGAATGATAACAAATGTTACACAAGTCTTAATTTAAAACAAAACAAACTAAAAAACATTTATTAACTAAGCCTTGTCTGAAGAGGCTGTATAAAGTGCTGCCACACAGGATTTCTTCTTTTAGACCTTTTTTTAAAAAAATCATAACTTATTTTATCT
>NW_013952984.1:257761-262820 GCF_001266775.1 Austrofundulus limnaeus | reverse complement strand
TTTGAAACGCTCCAGCATTTAAAAACAACGCAGACACGCTGATTACAGCGCGGGGCTAAAGTGAAACTAACACGGTGCTGGGCACCCGTTCGTAAATACACTTAAACAGCTGTTTTTCTCCCCTCATATTCCGACACAGAGGGTAGAAACAGATAAATTAGACAGTTAAAACACATTTACAGTTCATAACTCACCCTTGTTGTTGTAACATTCATCCTGTGTTGTCCGGAAGCACTTTCCACCCTGTTGTGGGTCCATTTCCTTGACAAATAAAACTTCACCAGGCACTTTGAAGAAGCTCTGCTCTGACGCTGGTAGTTTATGTAGATAATAATGGACTTACAGTGGGAGGGGCTCAGTGGGCGGGGCTTCACAACACTGGGCTGATGGAGCAGCTGCTGCTCAGTCTATGACTTCAGTTGAAACTGTACTGTGCCTGACCCTCCAGACTCTCCCAGACCTCAGGACCATGTAGTCGTCTGTCAGGGATCCACCAGTGCCAGGACCCCTCCAGAACCATGTGATGGATCAGTACGGACCAACTGCAGAGTTACTGTTTGTCTGTCACATGACTTTGATCATTTCTAAAGGATTTTAAAAGATGAAAAGTGACAGAAGACCATCTGAATAAAAGACCTGGTGGTCCTGGAGGATCCTCAGTGACCCTGTCAGGAAGAGGTCCCTGTGGTCCTGGTCCGCTGCTCTGGTTAACCCCTCCTGCTGACTGAGTGCAGTGTTTGTGGGTCACTGCTGGTTAACTGGCTGTAATCAGACTGAAGCAGCTGAAGGGACTGGAGGCGGGACAAGGCCAGCTGCTGAATGAATAATAATGAGCCGGGCTGAGCTGGACCAGGACTCTCTGCTGGATGAAGTCCGGACTCTAATCTGTCACTTAGTGCTCATTAATGTGTTCACTGGATGCAGCTGACAGCAGCTGTCTGTTTACACTGCAGGATTCCAGCTGCTGTGAAGAGTTCTCCACTTCCTGCTTCTGTTTACTGCGCTGTTCTTTATTAACAGCATCTTTACTTCCTGTCTGAGCTCTGTTCATTCTGTCCAATGAGAGCAGAGACCGTCACCTGCATGGATTTCTTTGAAAATTATAGTCTGAAAAAAAGCACATGTACAAAAGCAGTTAGGAAATGTCTGTTTGAACAATAAACTGCTGATAAAAATGTAAAGTAACAAACTGAAATGTTGGATTGTTTGAACAAAGTGAGAAATACTGTGATGAGTGTGTGCTAACAGGGATTCAGGGGGGTCATGGAGTCTAGTTGATCTATAGAAAACTGATGACCCTGTAGCATTGTGCGAGAGGGCTGCTGGACCACGGGGTGTCCAGGTTCTTTTTAGGGACTATCTGGTCCCTGTTGAACCAAAGCAGGTCCGAGACAAAAGCTGTGAGAACGAGTCCACAGAGGTCAAGTCATTTTAGAGAAGAAACCCAGCAGACAGCGTTAAAACTAAAGTGGGCAAAAACTCTGAGTTACAGTGATGTCAACACTGAAACAACTAGAAAACAACATAACTGAGTTACAGTGATGTTAACACCGAAACAACTAGAAAACAACATAACTGAGTGTCAGTGATGTTAACACTGAAACAACTAGAAAACAACATAACTGAGTTACAGTGATGTTAACACTGAAACAACTAGAAAACAACATAACAGTCAGTGATGTTAACACTGAAACAACTAGAAAACAACATAACTGAGTTACAGTGATGTCAACACTGAAACAACTAGAAAACAACATAACTGAGTGTCAGTGATGTTAACACCGAAACAACTAGAAAACAACATAACTGAGTGTCAGTGATGTTAACACTGAAACAACTACAAACATCATAAATCTGAGTTACAGTGATGTTAACACTGAAACAACTAGAAAACAACATAACAGTCAGTGATTTTAACACTGAAACAACTAGAAAACAACATAACAGAGTGTCAGTGATGTTAACACTGAAACAACTAGAAAACAACATAACTGAGTTACACTGATTTTAACACTGAAACAATAAGAAAACATCATAACTGAGTTACACTAATGTTAAAACGGAAACAATAAGAAAACATTATAACAGAGTTACACTGATTTTAACACTGAAACAATAAGAAAACATCATAACTGAGTTACACTGATTTTAACACTGAAACAATAAGAAAACATCATAACTGAGTTACACTGATTTTAACACTGAAACAATAAGAAAACATCATAACTGAGTTACACTGATGTTAACACTGAAACAATCAGAAAACAACATAACTGAGAGTTACAGTGATGTTAACACTGAAACAACAAGAAACCATCATAACTGCGTTACAGTGATGTTAACACTGAAACAACAAGAAACCATCATAACTGCGTTACAGTGATGTTAACACTGAAACAACCAGAAACCATAACTGTGTTGCAGTGATGTTAACACTGAAACAACCAGAAACCATAACTGCGTTACAGTGATGTTAACACTGAAACAACCAGAAACCATCATAACTGCGTTACAGTGATGTCAACACTGAAACAACCAGAAACCATCATAACTGCGTTACAGTGATGTCAACACTGAAACAACCAGAAACCATCATAACTGCGTTACAGTGATGTTAACACTGAAACAATCAGAAAACATGAATTCTGACATGGCTCATCCCATCTCAGATCCATTCACTGATCCACAGGACTCCTCTCAGACCTGCTTCCCCCGTTAACTCAGACTGTCCAGCACAAAACTCTTGGACCTCCTTTCTCTGGGATCTGGTTCTTTCAGGTTCAGTTCCTGACCAAAGGTGAGGACCGTACCTGAACAGGTGTTTCAGTTGTTAAACACCAGAACTTTCCTAAAGTCAAACGTGCACACAGAAAGAGTCTGGATGTTACAAAGAAGGATGGAGATGTGAGTATTTTTAACTGCCAGTAACCTGAGCTGAAGTTTCTGCTCTGTTGGAAGACGGCTAAAAATAAAAGCAGAATCTTAGTGAACAAAGTCATCCATATTTGATCCAGAGTGTCAGTCTGTGGCACGCAGCATCAAGCGTGAGGATATTGATTCAGGTTTTTATTCTCATGTCTAAAATGCACCTCAGGGCCGGTGCAGCTGCTGCATGCTATGATTGTTCTGCTGGAAAAAACAACATGAATAATTCTGCTTTGTTTTATTTAGAAAGGATTCAGGACTTTGTTTCAGATGAGTTCCACAGAAACCTGGGTGTTCAGGTCCACATGGACCTGCCTTTTAGAACCTTCAGTTCCTCTGAGTTGATGCTGGTTGTTTCAGGTGCTTCTGTCTGTTTGGATCAAAATAACCTGAAACAGAAGTGAGACACTCAGATTTCACCTGAATGGATCTGTTGGTTATTTTTATTCATCTGAACGTCTCCTGAGTGAAACTCTGCAGATAAATCTGACTCCTGCAGTCAGTGATCATCTTTTCTTTGGACTTCGTTCTGAACACTGATCAGTGACCCGCATTCTGATGGACCTCCAGAACATCATCAAAACACTCAATAATACACACAACTTGATGTTTCTAATTATATTATGCAATACTTTCCATCCAACATCCATCCATCCATCATCCATCCAAAATCCATCCATCATTCATCCATCCATTGATCATCCATCCAACATCCATCCAACATCCAACAATCCAACATCCATCCATCCAATATGTCATGGTTTTAGAAAGTTTCTTGACCGATATGCAAACACTCCAGGAAACAACAAAGTTTTAAGATGTTTATTTTAAATGAAAGAGATCTTGGTCCATCATGGTCCTGCAGACGTAGGGCAGGGGGTCAGGAACACTGGTGGAGGACGAAGGTGATGAGACCAGGAAGGAGTATATAGTATAGTAAACACAGAAGAACAGGGGCTACTTTACCATGAAGATGAAGCAGGTCGGCCAGGGAGAGGTGAGTGGGATCCTAGGGGTTGAGTCTGTGAGCCAAGGAATGATGAGCAGGTTGGAGGGCAGACAGGTTACGTACTTGAGGAGAGAGAGGAGTCCTGAGATGGTAGCCGTGGGTGGAGGAGTCCAAAAAGCACAGAGAGATGGAGATGATCTTTAAGTTTGGAGGACCTCAGAGGAACCGGTCCAAACCATCAATGGAGGTAACCATTTAAACCTCTGGTCTGGTCTGGTCTGGTCTGGTCTGGTCTGGTCTGGTCTGGTCTGGTCTGATGCGGTCCAGTCTGGTCTGGTCTGGTCTGGTCTGGTCTGGACTGGACTGGTTTGGTTTGGTCTGTGTCATAGTTTGGGTTTTTGGTTTCTGTTTTTGTATTGTGATTAGGTCTTTTAGGTCCTGTTTTGGTTTTTGTTCATGTGGGTTTTCTGTGTAATCTCCTTTTGTCTCAGGTGTGTTCTGTTTCTGTGATTAGTGTTGCTTTCATTTCCTCAGGTGTTTCCTGTTACCTCGTTAGTTTTCCTGTGTATTTAAGCTCTGTCTTGTCTTTGTGTCAGTGTCCGATCATTGTGCTGTAAAGCGTGTTTCATTTTTCGTGTTCCTTGTTCCAAGAAGTTTTTTTTGCCACGTCTTCTTGAGAGTTTTTTCAGCTGCCTCGTCAGCATTTTGATTTTTAAATMAAACCTTATTTTTGTTACATCGTTAACCTGCCTGTACTCTGGGTCATTCCTTGTTTAAACCTGACAGTCTGGTCTGGTCTGGTTTGGTCTGGTCTGGTCTGCTCTCGTCTGTTTTGGTCTGGTCTGGTTTGGTTTCATCCAGTCTGGTCTGGTCTGGTTTGGTATGGTTTTGTCTGGTTTGGTCTGGTTTCATCCGATCTGGTCTGGTTTGGTTTGGTCTGGTGTGGTCTTGACTATGGCTTCACCGGTTAGTTGAAATAATCGATGACGTCGATTATGTCAATTTGTCGACGCAGATTTTTTATTATCGATTCTCTGTGTTACATAACACCACGTGAATGTTCATGCAATTCCATTTCAGTACCTAAACGCATCATTGRGACCGTWTTGGCATAAGAGTGGTGAGTTTTCCATGCTTGTCCTGAACGCAGCATCACAAGAGCGTAATGACGTCAGCAGCTGCTGC
>NW_013952984.1:253371-256461 GCF_001266775.1 Austrofundulus limnaeus | reverse complement strand
TATTTGTTAATTTTTTTATATTGAGAAATATGTTAAATGAAAAAATAATAAATAAATGTTTATTATAAGTTTTTCCAGAGTGACTTGAATTTTGCATGATTTAGTTCATTTGTTGGATTGTTAACATCTTGCACTATATTTCTTTTACTTGAATTTTATATGCTTTGGATGAGATTTTATGTTGATGTTAAATCTTTTAAGCTTTTTTTGTTAAAGAATTGACTCTAGAGTGCATATTTTGTGTTTATGAAAAAACTATTACAGAAAATATTACAATATTAAAGAACTGTTCTTGTTAATTTGATAAAAACATTTTAAATATCCAGTGCACTCATATCAGAATAACTTTTAGATTTGTTGTTAGAATAATCGATTAATCGAAAAAATAATGGTTAGATTAATCGATTAGAAAATAATCGTTTGGTACGGCACTAGTCTGGTTTGGTCTGGTTTTGTCTGATCTGGTCTGGCTTGGTTTGGTCTGGTCTGGTTTGGTTTCATCTGGTCTGATCTGATTTGGTTTGGTCTAGGCTGGTCTGTTTTGGTTTGGTTTGGTCTAATCTGGTTTTGTTTTGTTTGGTTTGGTCTAATCTGGTTTGGTTTTGTTTGGTCTGGTCTAYTCTGGTCTGGTTGAGTCTGTTTTGGTCTGGTTTGTTTTGGTCTGGTCTAATCTGGTTTGGTGTGGTCTGTTTGTTTTGGTCTGGTTTTGTCTGATCTGGCCTGGCTTGGTTTGGTCTGGTTTGGTTTGGTTTCATCTGGTCTGATCTGATTTGGTTTGGTCTGGTATAGTCTGGTCTGGTTTGGTTTGGTCTGGTCTAATCTGGTTTGGTTTTGTTTGGTCTGGTCTGATTGGGTCTGGTTTGTTTTGGTTTGGTTTGGTCTAATCTGGTTTGGTCTGGTCTGGTTGGGTCTGTTTTGGTCTGGTTTGGTTTGGTCTAATCTGGTTTGGTCTGGTCTGGTTGGGTCTGTTTGGTCTGGTTTGTTTTGGTTTGGTTTGGTCTAATCTGGTTTGGTCTGGCCTGGTTGGGTCTGTTTTGGTCTGGTTTGTTTTGGTCTGGTCTAATCTGGTTTGGTGTGGTCTGTTTGTTTTGGTCTGGTTTGGTTTGGTTTGGTCTGGTCTGGTCTGATCTGGTTTGGTCTAGTTTGATTTGGTCTGGTTTGGTCTGATAATCTGAAGATACTCTGTTCATCACTGAGACACCTGGACTGGTCTCCAGTCCACCAGAGGACACCTGGACATGTCTTTTTTCCATCTCAGGACTACAGAGTCCAGAACCATCAGTCCACACTTTGGGCTTCAAACAATCCAAAACAAAGAGAAGACAGTGTCATCTCTACCAGGTTATGTGAGATAAGAACCAGAGTTTAGAGACACGAGACCAAAAAACCTCTCAGAACAGGGTAAAAAGTAAGTATTTTTATTGGTTTCAGGTGACCACAGGGCCCGGCTGGGGGGAGTGGTATCTGTGAGGGAAGAGGGGGGGGGTGAACGGTTGGATCTTAATGAGGGTTTAACTGTCAGGATGGTTGGACAGAAGGATATGGCTCGTCCTGTTGTGTCCAGGAGAGCTGGAAGGATTTCAGCTCCAGTAACCAAGGTGAGACTGCAGGGGGTGAACTCGCTGGTTCAGAGAGGTACAGGTGAGCGCAGGATGGTAGGCTGAACACGGATGAGACACCTGTCCAAAAACTGGACGTATTAACTGTAAAAGAAGTGTAAAGAGAACCAAGACGACAATAAAAGTTACAGCTGTGTTACAGCTATGGCTCATGATAGCTCTTAGCTACGTCTCTTCATCACCAACGTGACAATCAGACAGCTAACGAGCTCCAATTACAGCTGAACACAATCAGACTGCTGCAGGTCTGTCACCAGTCACACACCGTTTTTCTTCTGAGTCAGGAGGCGGAGCCAGAACCAGAACCAGCCGCTCCAGATAAAGCTGAGCTCATCTATCAGGGGACTGGCAGGGCAGCGGGGTTTCCTGAAGCCTCCTGAAACTTGGAGTGTGTCATCCATCATGGAACATGCTAAGTAGGCCACAGACTTCAACAGCAAAGATAAGGTAGGTGTGCTGTTATCTGCCGGGCCCAGAGACCCGGCTGCGCTCCGACAGAGACGGCTCATTTGTTTCTGTCCAGGAGACAAGAGAGAGGAATCAGACGACACAAACTGTGTTTAACATCACATCCCTCAACAGCCAGTCCTTCATTGGTTCAGTCCTAACAAAGGATCAGAAGTTATGTTTCCATCTCTGGTTTTATTCAGTCGTGTTTTTATTCTTTTAAATGTTGTAGGAAAGAGACACAAAGTCAGTAAAAACCACCTTTAACAAATTCAGATTCTACTAATTAACCAATTATTTGTAGAATCTGACCCAGGAAGAACCTCACAGGTCTCTGGAGCACTGAGCAAGATGGCTGCCAAAAATCTCACCTAATCTGCAGTGTGGCTCTAGTTAGTGGGCGGGGCTTCAATCTTTGATCAGACACTGAGTAAAGTTCCAACCATCGCAAATCATCAGCTCTTTTTACAGATTAGCAAGAAACTGTCAGAAAATGTTCTTTAAAGACTTGATTGGGTTGTCAAACCTTCCTCAGTTCATTTCAGTTTATTTTAATAACTTTAGTTTAAACATAGTTTCTGCACCAGAGCTGTGCTACCCTCGTGRTAATGATGACTTGTTTGACACAATGAGTATAAAGTGACTTGTTGATGCAGTTACACTCGTACAGCTCACAACACAGCAGGTCAAACTGTTAGAGTCATGAAGCAAGGCAGAACGTGTTCAGAAGCACTGCTGGCACATATTTAAATTAAACTTTAATAAAGGAGCTGGTCCTGCATGTTCCCGGCCTGTGTAGTGGACCTCCATCAGTGTTTGCAGAGCTTCGTCTCTGGCAGCAGCTGTCATGTTGGACTCAGTTTAGTTGTGCTGCAGCTCAGGACCAGTCTGGGGACAGTTGGTGCAGCTCAGGACCAGTCTGGGGACAGTTGGTGCAGCTCAGGACCAGTCTGGGGACAGTTGGTGCAGCTCAGGACCAGTCTGGGGACAGTTGGTGCAGCTCAGGACCAGTCACCAGTCTGGG
>NW_013952984.1:251249-251723 GCF_001266775.1 Austrofundulus limnaeus | reverse complement strand
GGTTGGTGCAGCTCAGGACCAGTCTGGGGACAGTTGGTGCAGCTCAGGACCAGTCTGGGGACAGTTGGTGCAGCTCAGGACCAGTCTGGGGACAGTTGGTGCAGCTCAGGACCAGTCTGGGGACAGTTGGCTTTGTGTCTCTGGACCTGTAAAGGAGATGAGTCATGAGTCCCTGGGCTCTGGATGAAAGGAATGTTTGAAGGACGAAGCTTTTCTGGCCCAGGGGCTGTTTCAGGGCCTACTCAGTTCCCAGCAGCTGCATCCAATCAATGTTTGCAGAAAGTCACGGGCTCGCTCCGTAACAACCAAGTTCTTCTAAAAGTCCAACACAGAAGTGATACTTCTCTCTTTCCTTCCCTCCGTTTGTCAAGGGCAGGAGAGCTGGAGCTGCAACCTGATCTGTATTCTGGACCAGCTCTGGCCTGCAGGGGGACAGTGATGGGTCTTTGTGAGACTACCTGCCCTGCTCTCTGA
>NW_013952984.1:247905-250207 GCF_001266775.1 Austrofundulus limnaeus | reverse complement strand
GGCTGTTGCAGTGCAGCGCTTCAAGAGCTGTCCTGTGTCTGATCTCAAAGTGCACAAGTGTCCAACTTGAAGCGTTGGATGAGGTTTTGAAGCTGAAATCACGTTCGGTGTGAATGCAGCATAACATTAGGGGATATACATCACTGACAAGACCTTCTGGACTCAGAAGCACCACAGACCTGGACACAAAGCTGTGGGCGAAGGACAGCTGGGTAAACAGATCACCTGTGTTTGTAGTGAACTTTCGGAAATAAAGTCTGACATGTTTGGGTTCACAAAAGAAAATCATTGTTTGATTAACTGAGAGGAATCATATAACAAACACACAACAAAGACTGTGTTTGCTGTAGAAACACTGAGCATCAAATAACTGCTGAAGAGGCTGAAACTGAAAAAGAGAAAAACAATAGCTGAAAGCTTAATTAGCAAAGTCATAACTAAAGGTAGCAAATGGCTTGTTTAACATGCCCATAATGAAGAAAAAGGCTAGCTAAACCAAGCTAGAGGCTAGCTAAAAGTTAATTTATCAGAAGGTTAACTATAATCTAAAAGTAGGAAGTCTGGCTAGAAGCTAAAACGGTTAACTAAATGATTCAAGGCTAGTAAGAGAAAGAGTGCAGACTGAAACATGGACCATTAACCTGGACTAGAAACAAACTGAACTAATAAAACTGCTGACACCTGAATGCAGACTGAGAACAGGTGAGAGTGGGCGGGGCAAGCTAACGGAGTGACAGTGAAGGAAACAATAAACACGTTAAACACAAAAATCACAACATACACAAAACTAACCAGGAAACATAAAAACACTGATCCTGAGAAATAAAAGGCTGGGCTTAGGCTAACATTCAAATCGTAGCTAAAAGCAATAAAGACAGTTAAAAGCTAACCGTAGCATTAGAAAGCTAACTGTAGCATTAAAAAGCTAACCGTAGCATTAGAAAGCTAACTGTAGCATTAAAAAGCTAACTGTAGCATTAGAAAGCTAACCGTAACATTAGAAAGCTAACCGTAGCATTAGAAAGCTAACCGTAGCATTAGAAAGCTAACCGTAACATTAGAAAGCTAACCGTAGCATTAGAAAGCTAACCGTAGCATTAGAAAGCTAACCGTAACATTAGAAAGCTAACCGTAGCATTAGAAAGCTAACCGTAGCATTAGAAAGTGAAAATAAAAGCAGTTTATGAAGCTGGTTTCAAAGACAACAGCTTTTTTTGATGGAATTAAATAAACATTGAAGTATTTTTAAAGAGATTTTTGTTTGGTTTTATGAAAAATAAGTTACCCAAACCAACGGTAATCTGTGGCCATCCTTACTGGAACATGACAGAACCACTGGTTCCCAGTCATGAGTTCCTGACAGAGCTGTCAGACTGCAGGTTGACTGTGGCTCCTCCTGGTCCAGCTGTCTTTGAGCTCAGAGCTCTCTACAGTTTATAATAACCTGCAGATGATGGAGGTTCAAAGGTCTTATTAAGGAAATATGAAGGTAGATGTCAGAAACCTCTGGACTCTGTATTTGTCTCCAGCCTACAGAAGTTTGGTAGAAGTGTTGTTGTTCTTTAAAGTTTGGAGCTCTGAAAGAATCCTGCCTCATTCTTCTCCACTTTAAAACGTCTTGTTTCTTTAGCTTGTCGGCGCGTCTCCTGGCTGACAGCTAATGTGCTTTTAGACAGCTAATTTCTGCTGCAGGCTCTGGTTCTTCACAGACCGGTCCAGGCTGATTGTCCTGTAATAAGAAGCAGCAGAAGGACCTCACAGGGCCTGATCCAGCCTTGTTCATCTGGATCATCCTATTTGCAGCAGATTCAGCCTCATGCAGCAGCTCTTGTAGCTCTGTCTCTCTCAGTTATCTGCAGCAGAGCTTCAGACTGATGGAGGTCCAGCTGGTTGATGGTTCTCTGTCTGTTGTCTCTGGACTTGTCCAGCAGGATGCAGCTGCTCCTTCACTAACAGCTGAGGCCTGACCTCGGCTCGTCCTCTCACCGTCAGCTGGATTCAACACAGACACTGAGAGCAAAATGTAACCTGTAGTAAAGGTGAAGCACTGGTGACCAGAGACAACGTGTAAATTCACCGCGTTGTTTTCTCCCTCTAAACTAACCCACTGGAAGAGTTGGGGTATAAGCTTAAACTGGTCCTGGTCAGTTCCAGTGCTTTTAAAGAAAGTAGACCCTTTAGACCAGAGTTTATCAACCCATGAGCCACGGCCCGACTGTGGCCCACAGCGCCACCTTGAGGGCCTCAAAGAACAACAGTTTTTAACTTTGGGCCACAGAGGGCCGTGGGACCACATTGATTT
>NW_013952984.1:234415-244866 GCF_001266775.1 Austrofundulus limnaeus | reverse complement strand
TGTGTGTGTGTGTGTGTGTGTGTGTGTGTGTGTGTGTGTGTGTGTGTGTGTGTGTGTGTGTGTGTGTGTGTTTTAACATTCACATAGTGACAAGTTTTGTGTTTAGGATTCAGAACAGCCAAACACTGAGCAGGTTTAAGTGTTTTATTAAAAAACAGGAAGCTGGTGGGATGTCGGGGTCTCAGGCTGGTGCATACTGAGGAAGAGAACAAAGATGAGTGACTGTTCACTGCACAGGACTTGCTGTGGCTGTAGATATTGATTACTAACCTTCTGAAGCTGGTTAGCGTTGAGACACACTGTATTTACCACTACAKAGATGTTGGATTGTTTTTAAATTATTTCTGGCGATAAATTAATGTCAATATGAGTTTTTCTACAGTGTTTTTATCAGTGAGAGTTTGGGACCATTTCGATCGTTTATTTTAAACTGTTAAATCTCAAACTACGTGATCGGCCACGCTGCTMTTAGCTGATAAGACAAAGGAGCAGCTGTTAACTCAACGTGGCCTGTTGTTTATCACTGTCGTCATGTAAATACCCCTTTCTATTTGAAGAGGAGTAGCACTTATACTGTCCAATAAATCAGTTCCATACATGGTTTAATTTACATTATTATTATTTATAGAATTTTTTAGGTATTTCGGTATTATATGTTACAGGCTCTACTACACAACAAATTACACATTTCACTTAAGAAAAGTACATTTTTCATTCTAATTACATCATGTAAGAAAAGGAAATCAGATAGTGGCATTACAAGCATTTTTAAATAATCCTATATTTAATTGTAGAGCTCATTTTTGGATGTCTAATTTTAATTTTCTAATGTAAAAACACTTAGGATGCTCTCTAGTTGCAGAACTACCTCTGCACATCAAAATTGAAAGTTATTAGTTTGAAAAGATAAATAAAAATATACATATTTATTTCTGTATTATCCTAACTATATAACTTTATAAATACAATTTTTGTGTGAGAAAAACATGTTTGAAACATTTGTGAATGCTTACAGTGTGTAAAGTTGTAATCTATCTCTGCGTACAGGAAGTGGCAGAAATTCTGCCGAGTCAGCAAACATCAGCAGTGAGGAACAACCTGAAGTTCAAGGGACATCTTTCAACCTCCAACGCAGCAGCTGATAACGGTACAGATCCACAAATAATCCTACTTAAATAAAAAAAATCACGGTTATAAAAATAATTCTGTGTAGTTGCACATTAATTAATTTTATTTCTGATTGTATAGAATAATGAAAGCTCACAGACACACACCCAGCACATGAACGTGAATCAGAGGACCAGCCTGGACAAGAAATTCTAGAACCACCTCCACTGAGCAGTGCACCCAGATAAAGACACCGCTGTGGCCCAGAAACGGTCCAGATTCCTGTTGTAGAGGAAAAACCTTACGGCTGTGTGTGATTCTGGGTCGGATTCAGAGAGCTGACAGTCACCTGTTGTTCATAATTACATTTGTTCTGAGTTGTTAGTCTAGAGTTCTAATAAAACTTGACCCTGTGCTAAACCAAAGACAATCTGTGTGAAATGATTTGMATTTTCAGATATCAATTAAAATAAAATAACTCCACTTAGGAAACCTTTGTTTTTACCAAGTTTAATAAATGAAACACATCAGTAATTAACCAGCTCTTTAACAACAGGTGTTCCATTACACAGTCTCATTCCAGGTGAGGGAACTGGAACCCAGTATATCCACCGACTGCAGGAGAAGCTTTGAGATAACGTGTCAAAGCTGGAGAGCTGTGGAACACATCCCACATCTTTTCTTAGGATTTCTTCTTGCACTTCTGGTATTTCTGTGCAACACAGGCATTCTACAACCAATGGCATTGCCTGGTAATTTGTGCAGCGACACCTGAAAAATAAACAAGTGTGAGTTGATTCTATGTATYTTAATATATTTGTGACATTTCAGTTTTCATAATAGCTTCAGAAAATAACCTACGTCAAACGGGTAATTCATGGTGTTTCTGCAGAATCTATATGCACCCATGAGATCAGACTTAGTCAACATGGAGAAATATCCACATAAATTCTATTGACATTTATGGTAATAAATTGTCACTGTGTCATATAAATAAATGTAATGATTAATAATAAAATAATTCATAATAATGAATCAATGAAAAKATCAATCCTTCACCGTCGGACCCATCGTCCTCAGAAACGTCTGAGTCACCYTCACTTCCTGAACAATATGGTTCATATAAACAGGGCTGCAGTCCGTCATTAGAACCAGCTGCTTCTTGTTCATCACTTTAACTAGCTTCTTCTGCAAAGACTGAAGACAAATCACTCAAATCTTCACTTACGGGGGGNGGGGCCCTCGGGGCAGTCACCCCCAAACTGGAGCAGTGGCTAAAACAGATCCCAGGAACAATATCAGACATCTCAGTCCAGAAATGTGCAGTTCTAGGCACAGCTAAGATACTGCYCAGAACCCTCAAGCTCCCAGTCCTCTGGTAGAGGACCCGAGCTCAGAGGATGAAAGAAACCACCCGCGGAGGGTGAGAAGGGAATTTTTTATTTTTTTTATATACATAAATACATGTATACAGTGCATAAATAAAACTTAAATAATTTTAAAGTAAAACACTGAGTCAGGTGTATTAGAGCAAAAAAACATAAAGCATGCAGGACAGCGGCCCACCAGGACCGCAATTAGATTATTTTCTGATTATTCACATTTCGCTGCTTCCTTATTTTTCTGTAGATCAGCTCATATGGTTCTGAATATTTGCCATCCATGTTTGTCAGTGAAATGTCTAACTGTTTTCTTTTCTTCAGGCTCACTGCCTTTGTTATGGTAACTTTTTATAAAGCTCGGGCTTTCATCTACATTGATCCGAGGATCATCGAGGAGTCTAGGAAGTGGCTGGAATSCCAACAGCTTAAAAATGGTTGTTTCAAAATGTCAGGAAAACCCTTCAATAACAAAATAAGGGTAAGGTGAAAACTTACAGCTTGTACAGTAATGTAAACACCGAGATGTTGTTTGTAATCACAAAAAGTCCATGAATAATGGTCAATACACTGATTATAAAACCTTTTGTTCAATAAAGGGTGGGGTGTCTGATGAATTGACCCATACTGCCTACATTACTGCTGCTCTATTGGAGATGGACATATCTCCAGATGTAAGTAAACATAAACAAGCACTGAAGCATCTCTGTTAATTTTCCATTAAACATTTTGTCCTGTATCCTATAATACAGACATGAAACAAAACAGGGTAAATGAATTCTACTTAGTAAATAGCACCTTTCTATCCAACCAGTAAGATTTTGGCAAAACATTAGAAAATACATCCATCTTTTGAGCTCAAACATATTTCAGTACATTATCCAAAGGTTTAATGAGTCATAATAAATCTAAACTTTGTGTCTAAACTGGTTAACATCTTGCATTTTTCCACTGCTGTGTGACTCCACTCAGTTTTTGTTGGATTGGTTGTACTCGGGTGTAGGTGATTTGCCACAGCGACTGAGTCCCCACTCTGTGGGCAGCATCATTACTGCAAAGTACGTGTTAATGCTGTTGAAAAGTGGGTGGTATAATTAACATGGAATGAAGAAAATAATCAGTGCACTTTCTTCACATTTTGTGCTTTTTTCTCATATTTAATGGTAAATGTTAAATATATATGTTAAATCTATATCTAAGTATTATATCCAAATGTATACATAAAATCTAGTTTTGCCTCATATATTTATATACAAATAATATATTTATTTCTAAATCTTAAATTTATATCTAAATATTATATCTAAATCTAAATACTGTATATGTATATTATCTAAATCTTAAATTTAAATAAATATACTGTATATACAGCGGGTACAATAAGTATTGAACACATCACCATTTTTCACAGTAAATATATTACTAGAGGTGCTAATGACATAAATTTTCACCAGATGTCAATAACAACCCAAGTGATCCATACATACAAAGAAATCAAACCATAAATGTCCAGAAATGAAGTTATTTGTAATAATGTGGAATGGCACAGGGAAAAAGTATTGAACACATGAAGAAAGGGAGGTGTAAAAAGGCATGGAAAGCCAAGACACCAGCTGAACTCTCTCAGTAATTAGAAAGCAAGCCTGCCCCTTGTCAGTGCAAGTTAATATCAGCTGGTTCAGTCCCAAATGATGGCCAGGTTTCACACAAGAACCATCTGATGATGGGTAAAAGTAAAGAGCTCTCTCAAGACCTTCACAACCTTATTGTTGCAAAGCATAATGATGGCATCGGTTACAGAACAATGTCTAAACTTCTGAAGGTTCCAGTGAGCACTGTTGGGGCCATAATTCAGAAGTGGAAAGAACGTTATTTCACCATAAACCGACCACGACCAGGTGCTCCTCYCAAGATTTCTGACAGAGGAGTGAAAAGAATTTATCAGAAGAGTTGTCCAAGAGCCAAGGACCACTTGTGGAGAGCTTCAGAAAGACCTGGAATTAGCAGGTACGATTGTTTCAAAGAAAACAATAAGTAATGCACTGAACCACCATGGCCTGTATGCACGCTCACCACGCAAGACTCCACTGCTGAAGAAACAGCATGTTGAAGCTCCTTTAAAGTTTGCTGCACAACATTTAGACAAGCCTGTGAAATACTGGGAGAATATAGTCTGGTCAGATGAGACCAACATTGAACTGTTTGGATGCCATAATACACATCATGTTTGGAGGTCAAATGGCACTGCACATCAGCCCAAAAACACCATACCAACAGTGAAGTTTGGAGGTGGGAACATCATAGCGTGGGGCTGTTTTTCAGCATATGGTGCTGGCAAAATTCAAATAATTGAAGGAAGGATGAGTGGAAAAATGTACAGAGACATTCTTGATAAAAATCTGCTTCCATCTACCAGGATGATGAAGATGAAACGTGGCTGGACATTTCAGCAAGACAATGACCCCCAAATACAAAGCCAAGGAAACTCTCAGTTGGTTTCAGAGAAAGAAACTAAAGCTGCTGGAATGGCCCAGCCAATCACCTGACCTGAATCCAACAGAAAATCTATGGAAAGAACTAAAGATCAGAGTTCATAGAAGAGGTCCACAAAATCAAGATTTGAAGACTGTTTGTGTGGAAGAATGGGCCAAAATCACACCTGAGTAATGCATGCCACTAGTTTCTCCATACAGGAGGCGTCTTGAAGCTGTCATTGACAACAAAGGCTTTTGTACAAAGTATTAGATAAATTTCAGGAAGTGTGTTCAATAATTTTCCCTGTGCCATTCCACATTATTACAAATAACTTAATTTCTGGACATGTATGGTTTGCCTTCTTTGTATGTATGGATCATTTGGGTTGTTATTGACATCTGGCGAAAATTTCATGTCATCAGCACCTCAAGTAATATATTTACTAAGAAAAATGGTGACGTGCTCAATACTTATTTTACCCGCTGTAAATCTTAATTATAAAGCCTATATCTAAATGTACTTATTACATCTAATCTAAATTTTTAATCTAAATATCTAAATCTTTAATCCGTCTGTCCGTTTTCTGCCACTTATCCAGGATCGGGTCGCGGGGGCAGCAGCCTAAGCAGAGTGACCCAGACTTCCCTCTCCCCAGCCACTTGGAGCACCTCATCTGGGGGAATCCCAAGGTGTTCCCAGGCCAGCTGAGAAACATAGTCCCTCCAGCGTGTCCTGGGCCTCCTCTCAGTGGGACATGCCCAGAACGTCTTACCAGGAAGGTGTCCAGGAGGCATCCTAACAAGATGCCCGAGTCACCTCAACTGGCTCCTCTGGAGGAGCAGCGGCTCTACTCTGAATCCCTCCCAGATGACTGAGCTTCTCACCCTATCTCTAAGGGAGAGCCCAGACACCCTGTGAAGGAAACTCATTTCAGCCGCTTGTATCCGCGATCTCGTTATTTCGGTCACTACCCAAAGCTCGTGACCATAGATGAATGTAGGAACGTAGACCGACCGGTAAACTGAGAGCTTCACCTTCTGGCTCAGCTCTCTCTTCACCACGACAGACTGGTACAACACCCACATCACTGCAGACACTGCACCAATCCACCTGTTCCAGCTCCATTCTTCCCTCACTTGTGAAAAAGACCCCGAGATACTTAAACTCCTCCACTTGGGGCAGGACCTCCTCCCTGACCTGGAGGCGGCACGCTACCAGTTTCCGGCTCAAGACCATGATCTCGGATTTGGAGGCACTGATCCTCATCGCTTCACACTTGGCTGCCAACTGCTCCAGTGAGAGCTGGAGATCATCATCTGATGAATCCAAAAGTACCACATCATCTACAAAATGCAGAGATGTGATCCTAAGGTCACCAAAAAGGATCCCCTCAACACCTTGGCTACACCTAGAAATACTGTCCATAAAAGTTATAAACAGAATCGGTGACAAAGGACAACCTTGGCGGAGTCCCAACTCTCACCAAAAACAAGTTTGACTTACTACCGGCAATGCGGACCAAGCTCTGGCACCGGTCGTACAGGGACCTAACAACCCGTATCAGTGGGCCTTGTACCCCATACTCCCGGAGCACCCCCACAGGAGTCCTCAAGGGACACGGTCTAACGCCTTCTCCAAGTCCAGCCCCACTCTGAAGCCAGGCCTGGAAGTGGGGCTCATTGGCGAGCGCCTGGTGGCCGGGCTTTCACCCATGGAGCCCTGTCGGGCACAGCCCGAAGAGGAGACGTAGGTCTCCCTTCCCATGGGTTCACCATGTGTTGGAGGGGCAGTAGGGGTCAGGTGCATTGTGTGTTGGGCAGTGGTCGAAGGCGGGGACCTTGGCGGTCCGATCCTCGGCTACAGATGCTGGCTCTAGGGACGTGGAATGTCACCTCTCTGGTGGGGAAGGAGCTTGAGCTGGTGTGTGAGGTTGAGAGCTTCTGACTAGATATAGTTGGACTCACCTCGACACACTGCTCTGGCTCTGGAACTCTGGAACTGTTATGCTCTGGTCTCCTCCAGAGGGGTTGGACACTCTTCCATTCTGGAGTTACCCATGCTGAGAGGCGCCAAGCAGGAGTGGGCATACTTATTGCTCCCCATCTCGGTGCCTGTTCATTGGGGTTCACCTCGGTGAATGAGAAGGTAGCCTCCCTCCGCCTACAGGTGGGGGGACGGGACCTGACTGTTGTTTGTGCCTAGCGCCTAACAGCAGTTCAGATTTCCCACCGTTTCTGGAGTCCTTGGATGGGGTGCTGGAGAGAGCTCCTAACATGAACTCCCTCGCTCTGCTGGGGGACTTCAATACTCATGTGGGTAATGACAGTGAGACCTGGAGAGGCGTGGTAGGGAGGAACGTCCCCCCACGATCTGAAGCTGAGCGCTGTTTTGTTATTGGACTTATGTGCTCGTCATGGTTTGTCCATCACGAACACCATGTTCAAGCATACGGGTGTCCATATGTGCTCTTGGCACCAGGACGCCCTAGGCCGCAGTTCGGTGATCGACGTTGCTGTCATTTCATCTAATCTGCGGCTGCATGTTTTGGACACTCGTGTGAAGAGAGGGGCGGAGCTGTCAACTGACCACTACCTGGTGGTGAGTTGGCTTCGTTGGTGGAGGAGGATGACGGTCAGACCTGGCAGACCAAAATGCATAATGAGGGTCTGCTGGGAACATCTGTCAGAGTCTCCCATCAGGCGGAGCTTCAACTCACACCTCTGGGGGAACTTCGAACACGTTCCGGGGGAGGTGGGGGACATTGAGTCCAAGTGGGCCATGTTCCGTGCCTCCATTGTCAAGGTGGCTTACCTGAGCTGTGGCCATAAGGTTGTCGTGCCTGTCGAGGCGGCAACCCTCGAACCCGCTGGTGGACACCGGCGGTGAGGGATGCTGTCATGCTGAAGAAGGAGTCTATTGGACTCCGGAAGCAGCCGATAGGTATCGGCAGTCCAAGCGGATTGCGGCTCAGGTGGTTGCTAAGGCAAAAACTCGGGCATGGTAGGAGTTCGGAGATGCCATAGAAAACAACTTCCGTACAGATTCAAAGCGAATCTGGTCCACCATCCGGCGTCTCGGGGAGGGGGATAGCGGTTTGCCACCAACACTATTTATGGTGGGGATGGTGCTCTGCTGACCTCAACTCGGGACGTTGTGGGTTGGTGGACGGAATACTTTGAGGACCTCCTCAATCCTACCAACATGTCTTCCCATGAGGAAGCAGAGCCTGGGGACCCTGGGTTGGACTCTCCAATCTCTGGTGCCGAGATCACTGAGGTGGTTAAAAAGCTCCTCGGTTGTAGGGTGCTGGGGGTAGATGGGATTCGCCCGGAGTACCTCATACTCCGGGAGTATGGGGTACCAGGCCCATTGATATGGGCTGTTAGGTCCCTATATGACCGGTGCCAGAGCTTGGTCCGCATTGCCGGTAGTAGGTCGGACTCGTTTCCGGTGAGAGTTGGACTCCGCCAAGGTTGCCCTTTGTCACAGATTCTGTTCATAATTTTTATGGACAGAATTTCTTGGCGCAGCCAAGGTGTTGAGGGGATCCTTTTTGGTGACCTTTGGATCACTTCTCTGCTTTTTGCTGATGATATGGTCCTATTGGCTTCATCAGATCGTGATCTCCAGCTCTCACTGGAGCGGTTCGCAGCCGAGTGTGAAGCGGCCGGTATGAGGATCAGTGCCTCCAAATCCGAGACCATGGTCTTGAGCAGGAAACCGGTAGCGTGCCGCCTCTGGGTCGGGGAGGAGGTCCTGCCCCAAGTGGAGGAGTTTAAGTATCTCTGTACTGGTCTGTTGTGGTGAGGCGGGAGCCAAGCCAGAAGGTGAAGCCGTCGGTTTACCGGTCGGTCTATGTTCCTACCCTCATCTATGGTCACGAGCTTTGGGTATTGACCAAAATAACGAGATCGCGGACACAAGCGGTCGAAATGGGTTTCCTTCGCAGGGTGTATGGGCTCTCCCTTAGAGATAGGGTGAGAAGCTCGGTCATCCGGGAGGGACTGAGAGTAGAGCCACTGCTCCTCCATGTCCAGATGAGCCAGTTGAGGTGGCTCGGGCATCTGGTTAGGATGCTTCCTGGACTCCTCCCTGGTGAGGTGTTCCGAGCATGTCCCACTGGGAGGAGGCCCAGTGGAAGACCCAGGACACGCTGGAGGGACTATGTTTCTCGGATGGCCTGGGAGCACCTTGGGATTCCCCTGGACGAGCTGGTCCACATGGCTGGGGAGTGGGAAGTCTGGGTCTTTCTGTGGAGGCTGCTGCCCCCGCGACCGGATCACGGATAAGCGGCAGAAAACGGATGGACGGATGGCCGTTTAATCTGATTACTTATGTACATGTAAAAGATGTGCTGTCCTCACGACACAGCAATCAAAAATAAAGCAGTCCCCACACAAGGCTTGCTTTCTTGTTTTTTTTTTATTTACTTAAGACTTCTTGTAACTTTTATCTTGTATTTTGTGTAGCGAATTACCCCATGAAAATAGGGCCAGCCTAATTTTCATAAAATAATCCAGCCAGATCTTGCAAAAATGAAATCAGGAAATAATGAAATATCTCTGATCATGAAGTGAAAAATGAACTTGTGGCTTGGTCAGATCTCAAAATAAAGTAATTTATTTAGATATATGAACAGAATAAACATATAAACATTTGTTAAAATTATTATATGGATAAATGACACAAGTTATATTAATGGCATAAAAATTCCACTCAGAGTTGACATAAAACAGTAAATTTCAGGTGTTATAATTCACTGGCACACTGCTTACTAAGTTTTTTAAGTAAATAAGAGAGAAAAAGGTAAAGATTTAGCTTTAAGAAATAGGAGGAAGGAGAGAAATTAGTGTTTTGGCACTTGTTCTTTAAGTGCATACCAGACCAGCACATCAGCGTGTCAATCTCTCAGACATTTCCGTGGCTAGACCTCAGCTTCGACGTTTYTCTCAGTAAACTCTTTGTCTACCTTTTGATGGCTTGATGAAGACCACAGGCAGGTGGACGGTTTAGAGAGAGGGTCGGCGTACAGCCCGCACAGATGGATAATGTCCGTCATTGACAGCAGGGGGGTTGAGAAGACGCCTCGTCTCACCCCAGCGAGCCTCCAGGCTCTAGGCTCGGTCTCAGTCAGGTGCTACTCGGCATGTTAGTCCCATCCACGCAGGTGTCCAAAGATGGACTACTCCTCAGAGAGAGACAGAACCATCCGCTCAGCCAAACAGACAAAAGACAACTATTAACTGTTCTTGAACAGAAAAATTAGTTTTTTAGAGGAGGGAAAAAGATGGGAGGTGAGAAAGTAAATAACCTGGACTTCTCACACTTGGTTCGGCCAGCTGTGCACTTATCAGCAAAAAACCTTGAAGCTGCAAAAGGCAGACTTCACCTTCTGTCTTAAAAATCACTTCACAGGTTTAGAAATCACGCCACACTTTGCACAAATGGACTAATAATGAAATTAATAGTACACAATTATTAATCTATTAA
>NW_013952984.1:229668-232485 GCF_001266775.1 Austrofundulus limnaeus | reverse complement strand
TATATATATATATACACTTGGCACCTCAAACCTGGATGACTGAGAACCCATAGAAACATCTGATAGTGACAGTGTTGGTTTGTGTCTAAATTAAAGTGGATCGATATGTTTGTTAGCTTTACTTGGAGCATGTCGCGTTGCTCTCATTCCATAAAATACACGCTCCACCAGACCAGTGGACTACAGGGAGGTTAAATGTAAACCATGAACTAAACAAGCAGATAATTGTTTAATCAGTTCTGATTGAACATCAACTTCAGAATCGACAAGCTTAGAAGTAGCATTAACCATAGCGTCCTGTTGTTTACTCCTGTAAACAGCGAGCAGAATATATCACGTCATCTTCTCTGCATGCATGTTACATTGAGAACATAAAGTATTCACACTGGAGTTTAATGGAAATTGCATTAAAAATGTGAACATACACACAAAAAAGACAAAAAAGGCATTGGTTCCGTGTATCAGGGCATTTTGAATGAGTAAGAGTGCTTGTAAAATACTGATACCGGATCTGATACCGGTATCAGTGCATCCCTAGCCTTAAGTAGTCTAGTCTAGGCATGGGACAGTGTGAAATTATGATGGTATGATAATCTTGGGCAAAAATATCACGGTTTCATGGTATTATGATTACAAATACCACGGTTTTATGGTATTATGATTACAAATACCACGGTTTTATGGTATTATGATTACAGCTCTAAAAATTTAGTTTTAAAATTGATATTTAAAAACAAAAAAATTATAAAATAATTATTATCATATTCAACTTTATGCTTGGAAGGTGTTTTTAGATCAGAGAGATGTTATGCCGAAATTATTTTACCTGTTTGCATTTATACTTGTGATTTTTAGCGCCTAATGCTATTAGATTATTTTAATAAAGTTTACATCTAATAAGATAACAGCTTTTTAATGCTTTATTAGTTAAGACAAATCAGTGTATACTGCACGACAAGTCTTTTTATTAAAGTACTTTCTCACGTTGGGAGTTTTTATTGTGTTTTAAATTTCAAAAGAGGTTTTGACGTAAAGATTATATAATTATATGCACAAAAACTACAGAAATCCCAACTATGAACGCGTGCTTATGAAATACAGCTAAAGAGCTGCTCAGCTAAAGCTGCTGAGTCATTCAGTTTTATCACCTTGCTCTTAAAACTTATCAAATACACAATCCATCAAGTCCAAAACAATTTTGCAGACAAGTTGTGATCAGTGCATTAAGGCACAGCAACAGGTGAAATGTTTCATGTGTGATGTTAAAGTTAGCTTGCTCCTTTCAAGACAGCATAAACCTTACGTGGAGCTGCGATCATGTTAGATGTGTTGCCTTCACTGTCCACAAGATGTTGCCCTCCATGTTTCTGGCATCCTAAGTATTTTCATATACAGTATCTGCCTATTTTATTTTAGTCAGGGAAAAAGTTTGGAGAACTCTTCCTGCAGCCATCACACAACCCCCGCAGGGGTGCATGGGGGAGGGGTCGTGAGGGGAAAGTCTGCAGCTGCACAAACCAGAGGAAAAATAATCAAAAAACATTTATACAGTAATATGACAGAGTATTAGGGCCACACAACGAGATTTTTAATTTTTTTAAATTTCGATAATAAAGTCAAAATATTACGACATTAAAGTCAAATGAAAATAAATTCATAACATCACGAGAATAAAGTCATAATATCACGAGAAAAAAAAGTCATAATCTTACATGACGTGTTCGTTTTCCATTCCTCATTTCCTCCTTATTGTCCCCACACCTGCTGTGTACATTTGATGCTAATGTGCTAAAAGATTAACTATTTATTTTAAGTAATACTAAAGATTAACTTGACAAGTGGCTCAACATTCCTCATTTTAATGCAGTGGTAACTGTGTACTTTTTCGTGTAAAGGCTAGAACAGTGGTTCCCAAACTTTTCAGCTTTTGACCCACAAAAAAACAGTAGCAGAGACCTGTGCCCCCAGCTATTTTTGGATGATAAACATTTGTATGAGGTCAACAAAACATGGGCATAGTAACAATATTTTTTATACTACATTCATCCATTTAAATACACTAACCTTACTCCTTTGTAACAACTAAGGCAAAAATGTGATTAATTCAGAAAATCTTTTCAGGACCCCACCTTGATGTTTCGGGACCCCACTTTGGGTCCCGAGCCCAACTTTGGGAAACACTGGGCTAAAGTGTTATGACTTTAATCTCGTAATATTATGACTTTTATCTTGTAATATTATGACTTTACTCTCGTAATAAATTTAAAAAAAAAATCTTGTCGTGTGGCCCTAAACAGGAACAGTATGACAGAAAATTTTAGTGGTTTTGAAATTGTGACATTTTCATATCACAGTATATCGTGAAACCGGTATCTGAGCCAAGCCTAGTCTAGTCTAATTTATGAATAACTGACTAACTACATTTATGGCCCAAACAGAAATGGGTCACATCAGTATCAGTGAGGTTTGGTTAAAACTATCAATATCCTATTAACTAGACAGGAACTAGAAGTTGGAGCTGCCATGGATGAGTGTCCTCTTCTGTCCTGGTTGGTCATCCATGTTTAACCCCTTCATAAAATAAATGGGGCATTTGCTTCATTAAAAGATAAAAACAAAAAAACATTCCTTTTTTCTCCAATTGTTTTTAACTGGTTCACTTAAAGCTTACGTTACTGCTCAAAGTTTAGATGTGCACAGTCTGTTGAAAAAAATGTTTAAATTAAATTAGTTCTTATTAGACAGTTGAAGAAAAGTGTT
The DNA here is from genome assembly GCF_001266775.1 of Austrofundulus limnaeus. Classification (NCBI taxonomy): domain Eukaryota; kingdom Metazoa; phylum Chordata; class Actinopteri; order Cyprinodontiformes; family Rivulidae; genus Austrofundulus; species Austrofundulus limnaeus. Next base: position 229,725 of record NW_013952984.1, on the reverse strand, counting down.
ATGTTACATTATTGACAGCCTGTTAGAGAGCTGGTAGTTTGTGGTGTAAGAGGAACT
>NW_013952984.1:223653-229378 GCF_001266775.1 Austrofundulus limnaeus | reverse complement strand
GGGTAAATGATGACGTGGATAGGTCCTCGGTGTCCTCTTAGCTTGTCCCGGTAATGATGTCCTTACTGAAGAAATAAAATATTCATTAAATAAGTTAGCAATTTTTTCATGATGAGAAACAAGAAGTCCATTTACTGAGATTTGTGAATTGTTATTAATTGTTTTATTGTTACTTTTAAATTGGTAAGTTATTAAAAATAAAAGAATTGCAGTGCTGTTTATTCTTTCTTTCCTTACTTCAAATTTTTTAAAGAAGTGCTCGAAAAGAAAAGTAAAACAAGGGGTCAAAATACTGAAATTGTTATGTTGAATTAATAATCTTAATAATGTCATTTAAAGGTAGTCTTTGTTGTTTTTTTAACCTGTTAAAGAATCCCGTGGTGATGAAGAGTCTGAGCTGCCTGAGGGAATATGTCGATGACCTCAGCAACGTGTACACCACAGCTCTGCTGGCATACGTCTTCACCTTGGCAGGAGATACAGAGACACGTACAAAACTTCTAGAACACCTTGACTCGGTGGCAAAACGAGAAGGCAAGTCATCTTCTCAAAGTCAAACAATCAGAGGAGTCATTCGCTTTACTGTAGTTTACATTGTTTGGACTGTTTCCTGACAAATGTTTCTAGGGGACCTCCTCTACTGGAGTCTGTCGTCAAAAAAATCCTCCTCTCTGAGTGTGGAGACAACCTCATATGTGCTGCTGGCCAGACTCAGTTCCTCTGTCTCTACTGCCAGTGACCTGACGTGTGCCTCAAGCATCGTTAGGTGGCTCATTGGACAACAGAACTATCATGGAGGCTTTTTCTCTACTCAGGTACTGTGCAGCCTCAAAAGCTGCATACTGCACCCTTATTTGCATGTGAAAGTTTGAAATGTGATACTGAAAATGTAGCCTGATTTTCTTTAGAATGAGCTCCCAGTTTATTGCAGTTTTATTTACAGGTTGCCAGGGCTAGCGGGAGGGAGTGGGGGGAGCGTGGGCTGAGCTCCAGTGCGTTTGTGTGTCTGATGTATCTGATAATCTGTCTTACCCCATTTAATTTTGACAATCAGTGTTATTGCAGAATTATGACTCAAAGTCTTATCAGAAATGTAATCCAGAAAGCTGTGTAGCTACCTGGCATTTCCAGGGGATTCTGATGTTGTCAGTCCATGAAATGGACGTTATTAGGCGTTATCAGTCCCATACAATGGCTTCAGAGGGTCCCTACTGTGCATTCTAAGCTTCAGACTGTCCCGAAAGTGCCCCCTAGTGGGTTAATATATCAATGACAATGAATGTGTAAATAACCAAAAGATAATAATACAATTTTTGTGTCTGTATTGGACTCAATCCCTGGTCTCCCGTCCTCTGGTCCAACACTCTACCCATTGCCCTATTGGAAGGACACAATATTCAACCATTAGAATATTAGCCTTTAGCTAACATAGTTAGCCTTTAGCGCTAACTATGTCATTTGCTCTAAAGTTAACCTTAGTGGATTTAAGCTTCATATTAACCAGATAGTGGTTTTATGCCTCATATTAACCAGATAGTGGTTTTATGCCTCATATTAACCAGCTGACATTCTGAAGCCATTCTATGGGATTGATAACGCCTAATAACGTCCATTTCATGGATGATAACATCCGAAGTGGGTGGCATTTCTCTGATTGGATGTTAGACCAGATTTTTCTTTATGAGACACAACCTGGAGGGAGAGAGAAAAAAACATCTTGTGCTCAAATAAGCTGCAAATTGTAAGATTTATGTTCATATTGATTTAGGAAATTAGTGTCCGCCCCATTAAAGTTATAATTGGCACATGCTACTGTAGTGATGTTCCACGCACATGGCGCATCATTGTGGGAAAAGAGTTTTTAAAACCAGGATAAAAACAGCATTCATGTGTGCAACAAGTGGAAATGATCAGTCTGAGTTGGTTTTTTCATCTCGTGCTGCTGCTGTTTTTATGATGACCCACAGCCCGAGTACATGTTCTGTGTGATAGACAGGAATGACTTTATCGGTTCTGATTGCAGCCCGCACATGTGTAGGACTTGCAACGCAGGAATAAAAACAAATTCACAGAAAAATAGGTGGAGATCAATTGTTTTGGGCAAAGTGAGCGGTTTATCCAATTCCAAATGAGCCAGGATATTTTTTGCGGTCTTGTTACCATGAAAACATATATGCCTCCTTGTTTGTGCAACATATTCAATGCTTAATTAATACAGGTTTATACTAAAATCTACTGAGCCCCTAAAAAGACATGGATTGGGAAAAAAAACAACCCATCTCGTTCCCACGACTTAGTAAGTCATGCGCATGAGATACCTCACAGGATCTTTCAGATCGTTTTGGACCAGCTGTGTGTTTACTGAAATGGAAATGTGTGACATAAGTGAGGTTTAGTTCCAGTTTTGCCTGAAATACAAACAGGGCTGTGTTACTTGGTCTCCGATCAGTGCTGCAGCTTGGTGACAGTCCCAGAGCCTTTCCACCCACGGTTCCTGGATGTTTACAGTTTCCTTAACAAAGGGGTAGTTTTACTAAAGCTATCCAGCTGAAAATAAATAAAATCCACATTAAACATTTAGGAGGTCTACCGCCTAGGTTGGAAGGCACGTATCAACATGCCTGATAATATGAATTTAGGCGCAGTGAGTGTAGATCCTCCTCCGGGAGCTGAAGCGGTCGGCTCGCTGTCCTTTGATAGGGGAAAGCAGTCGATCTGCTGCACTGAGATCCAGGCTGTAGCAACGAGGCTTCACAAGACAGCAGATCTGTGGCATCACACATCACATGACACTCATCAGCTTCATCTTTACACATGGAGCAGGTCTACATATAAAGGAGGAGGTGTCTTATTGAATCTAAAATAAATAAAAGTTTCCCATCTGATCATCATTTCAGATGATCTAGACACCATCCTGAATGCATCTGCAGGAGGTGAGACAGCGCAGTGAAGAAGGACAGGATTGCGCTCGGCCCTGGAGCGCGTCTCTGAGGCACAAGGCACAGCGCGAGTGCGCTGCAGATGTAAACTCACTGTGCATAACTTGAGATTTTCCTTAGAGTTTTTTTTTAATTATTAGACTTTTTATTACAAAAATCAAATCCACGTTCTATTTCTGTTTTTATTTAACAATATTTAACACTGTGGCAGCGGCGCATTGTGATTAACAACTGACTGCATCTCTGCCTTCATGTTTTTCCCTCTTCTCTCGTCCTTCTGCAAAGGAGGTAGAGACAAAAATAAGGAGGCATAATGTTGCAAACTGCAGCCACTAAATATGGTGGCTACAGTTTCTCCAGTCAAAGTGAGAAATCAGCAAGACTTTTTATCCAAATGCCACAAGCTGTAGCAAGAGGAAATCCAGCAGCACACTCGCGCTGTGCCTTTGTACCTCAGATACCCTAACCATCCCCAAGCTGATGTTCACTGATCGAAGAACAAGTAACACAGCCCTGTTTGTATTTCAGGCCAAACTGGAAATAAAGCTCAATTATGTCACACATTTCTATTTCAGTAAACACACAGTAGGTCCAAAACGATCTGAAAGATCCTGTGAGGTATCTCGTGCGTACGACTTACTAATTCGTGGGAACAAGATAGGTTTTTTTTTTCCAATTCATGTCTTTTTAGGGGCTCAGTAAAAATCCGACTTAAAGGCACAGTTTGTAGGATTTTGTCAATTCTTTTAGCCGAAATTGAGATAATCACTAATGACAATAATAAAAAAAAACATGTCTAATCATTGCAGACAAAAACCTTGTTTTATTATTTTTACCTTATAAAAAGCTGTTTATATCTCCATGGTTACGGGTCGCCACTACAGGCAGCCGCCATCTTGTCTACGAATCTTGTCTACGAAGGCTCATGAAGGACAAACTGCGGTGGCGGCGTCAAAAACAGTTTTAGTTGTAAAACTATAAATGTAATATTTGTTGTCTGTCATTGTAGATGGGATAATTTTACTTATTAAAGCTCATAATCTTACCACTTGAAACATCACTAGCCCTGAAGCTGCTGGTAGACATCGCGGTTGGAATTATCAAAGGTTTTTGACACCTGAGAGACACCGTAGCAACTCCTTTGTGTTTGGAAGCGGGGGGGGGGGTGGGGGTGGGGGGAGGACCAGGGAGGATGATTCAATCACTCAACCACTAGATGTCACTGAAAACAACAAATCCTACACACTGTGCCTTTAATCCCTTATTTTAGTTTTGTGCAACAGGCCCCAGAACATGGAGATGCCACAGTTTTTTTTGTTTAGTTTTTTTAACCTCTAAACTTCTGTGAGCTTAACTAACAGTTTTATATGTGTATTGAGGATCCAAAACATGAAGTGTTTTTTCTGAAAGTTGATGTTTGAAAGCACAAGCATACGTTTTGTTTAAAGTATTTGCCTTATTTGTATTGTCTATTGTCTGTCATTTTTTCTGTAGGACACTGTGGTCGCTCTTAAAGCTCTGGCTCGATATGCCTCTCAGTCCAGTTCAGGTGCTTCAGGCTTGGTCACAGTGTTAACTCCTTCTGAACAACTGGTATTTAAAGTGAATTCAGAGAACAAACAAGTCTACCAAGAACTGATGCTGAAGGACCTGAAAGGAAAGTACTGGATAATGGCAGAGGGCTATGCATGTACTTCAGTGCAGGTCAGTGACAGCAACCACGTGGTGTTTTATAATGAATAACCTCTGACTATTTAAAAAAGTGATGCACAAATATAAAAAATTTCAGCTGACATTGATTTCCAATATTATTATTGAGGTTATGGCCGATAATTGATATGTACCAATATTACACACACTCACAAATTTATATATACACACAAATACACTTGTCTTTTTTTGATACTGTAAAAAATGATGTGACTGCTGACATGGCTCTACTTCACTATCACGATCAGCAGACACCACTCGACCAACCATCTCTCCTCCAGAAACACAAAGCTAAAAAGTGGGAAATCAATATCGGATACTAATATCGGCCCAGTTTTAATCAAGTCGAGTCAAATTTTATTTATATAGCACATTTACAACAACCTCCGTTGACCAAAGTGCTTCACAGCATTCACATCACATTTAGCTAAGGATAAAGCAATATACACACACACACACACACACACACGCACGCACGCACGCACGCACGCACGCACATAAAATTACGATAACACTGAAATTTGTTAAAAAAGATGAAAACAATTACAGATACCAAAAAATAGTAATGCAAAGAAAAACAAAAAACATACTTAAAATAAGTTGCAGCAATTTCCCATTTACTCAAATCAAATTAAGTACAAATTTTCATTTTAACTAGTGTTAAAGGCCAGGGAGAACAAATGCATCTTCAGTCTGGACTTAAACTAGCTGCATTTCCATTGACCATGAAAATGTGCAAATGAGAATTTTGAAAAGAAATTTGCTCAATGGAAACATGTCATTTTCAAAAAAGTTAGGTTTTTCGACAAAATGTTTTTGCTCTAGGATGAGGTGGTTTTTCAGTCGTATCTAAATTGGTGTTTTTCACAAAACTACAATGGAAACACTTTTTTTCACATCACAGGAGTCATGTGATCAACAACCAGCTGTTTCTACTGGTGAAAAAGACGATGATGAAGAAGATAACAGGAAGTAGAAGTAGTAGTAATATCACAGAAGTAGTATAAAATAGTAAACTCAGCGACTACAATTTCCCAAAAACACAGCATACGTAGCCGCTCCCAAGTAGGGCCTTG
>NW_013952984.1:213063-215443 GCF_001266775.1 Austrofundulus limnaeus | reverse complement strand
ATTCTGTCCATGAAAGTAATGAACAGAATCGGTGACAAAGGGCAGCCTTGGCGGAGTCCAATTCTCACCGGAAACGAGCCCGACTTATTGCCGGCAATGCGGAGTAGACTCTGGCACCGGTCGTACAAGGACCTGACAGCCCGTATCAAATGGCCCGGTACCCCATACTCCCGGAGAACCCCCCACAAGGCCCCCCTTGGGACACGGTCGAACGCCTTCTCCAAGTCCACAAACGACATGTAGACTGGTTGGGTGAACTCCCATGCACCCTCTAGGACCCTGCTGAGGGTGTAGAGCTGGTCCAGTGTTCCACGCCCAGAACGAAAACAGCACTGCTCCTCCTGAATCCGAGGTTCGACTATCCGATTGACCCTCCTCTCCAGGACCCCCGAATAGACCTTACCAGGGAGGCTTAAGAGCGTGACCCCCCTGAAATTGGAGCACACCCTCTGGTCCCCCTTTTTAAACAGGGGGACCACCACCCCAGTCTGCCAATACAGGGGGACTGCCCCTGAGGTCCATGCGATATTGCAGAGTCGTGTGAGCCAACACAACCCTACAACATCCAGAGCCTTGAGGAACTCCGGGCGGATCTCATCCACCCCCGGGGCCCTGCCACCGAGGAGCTTTTTAACCACCTCGGCGACTTCGTCCCCAGAGATCGGAGAGCCCAACCCTAAGTCCCTAGGCTCAGCTTCCTCAACAGAAGGCATGTTGGTGGGATTGAGGAGGTCTTCGAAGTATTCCGCCCACCGACCCACAACGTCCCGAGTTGAGGTCAGCAGCACACCATCCCCACCATAAACAGTGTTGGTGCTGCACTGCTTCCCCCTCCTGAGAAGCCAGATGGTGGACCAGAATCGCCTCGAAGCCGTGCGGAAGTTTTTCTCCATGGCCTCTCCAAACTCCTCCCATGCCCGGGTTTTTGCCTCAGCGACCACCCGAGCCGCATGCCGCTTCACCCGCCGGTACCCATCAGCTGCTTCTGGAGTCCTACAGGCCAAAAAGGCCCAATAGGACTCCTTCTTCAGCTTGACAGCATCCCTCACCGAAGGTGTCCACCAACGGGTTCGAGGGTTGCCGCCGCGCCAGGCACCAACAACCTTGCGGCCGCGGCTCCAATAAGCCGCCTCGGCAATGGAGGTATGGAACATGGTCCATTCAGACTCAATGTCCCCCACCTCCCCCAGAAGTTGTTCGAAGTTCTGCCGGAGATGGGAGTTGAAGCTCTGTCTCACAGGGGACTCCGCCAGACGTTCCCAGCAGACCCTCACTACACGTTTGGGCCTGCCAGGTCTGACCAGCTTCCTCCCCCACCACCGGAGCCAACTCACCACCAGGTAGTGGTCAGTGGACAGCNTAATAACATTTCTTACTTAATGGAAACACTGCAGTTGTGAAACTGTGTTTTTTCGACATCAACAGAATATCAACAAAGTTTTGCGCACATTTGTAATGGAAACACAGCTACTTACCCACTGACTGAGTGAGCCTAAGAGACAAAGGGAGACTGTTGCACAGTTTGAGTGCTACCACAGCCAAAGCTCTGTCTCCTCTGGTCTTTAACCTGGCTTTAGGACAGCCAACAAAAGCTGGTCGGTTGACCTCAGGGCTCTGGGTGGGGTGTAGAGCTGCACAAGTTCAGTTAGTTTTAATTATCGGACCAATGCAGATATGGTAAAAAAAAAAAAAAGTGACCAAAATTGGCTGATACAATGTTATTGGAGATATACCGTGCATCACTCATTTTAAATGCTTAAAAAATTGTAGTTTAAAATTTTGTGTAACGACATTCTGACTTTTTTTAATTTTACATTTTTATACATATGACAACATTTATTAGACATCAGAGATCTTGATTAATATTTTCTTATTTTATTCTGTATGTCAAACTTCTTTTGTTTATTGGTTTGTCAGGTTTCTCTTCACTACAACATTCCAACTCTTACTGTTGTTGAAAGCCCTTTCAGTGTGGAAGTGGAGGTAGTGTTCCATAACCATTGTCACAAACAACTTATCACACTGAAGCTGAAGTCCCTGTAAGTATTCAACAAGAAAGTTACCAATACAGACAGCAAAAGGTTTTAAAAAATAAATAAAATCTCATACTACATTGTCATTTATTAGAGGTCAAGATATTTTCATTATCAGTTAAGTTGAACTATGGCTCATTTACAGAGTTGTAAAGTAACTAAGTATAAATACTTTGTTACTGTACATAAGTAGAATTTTTGGGTATCTGTACTTTACTTGAGTAATTAATTTTCAGCCTACTATTTACTTTCTACTCCTTACATTTTTAAAAAGACAAGAAGTATAAAGTCGTTACTTTTATTTCATTTTTGCTTGTTTTCATTGCAGCTTGTTGTTGTAAAAAATA
>NW_013952984.1:202017-206222 GCF_001266775.1 Austrofundulus limnaeus | reverse complement strand
AAGTCTCCCAGCAGAACAAGGGAGTCCCCAGGAGGGGCACCCTCCAGGACACCCTCTAAGGACTCCAAGAAGTGTGGGTAATCTGAACTGTTGTTCGGCCCGTAGGCACGGACAACAGTCAGAACCCATCCCCCCACCAGTAGGCGGAGGGAGGCTACCCTCTCGTTAACCGGGGTAAACCTCAACGTACAGGCGCCAAGATGGGGGGCAACTAGTATGCCCACTCCTGCCCGGCGCCTCTCACCGCAGGCAACTCCAGAGTAGAAGTACTTCCAGCCCCTCTCAAGGAGACTGGTTCCAGAACCAGAGCCATGCGTCGAGGTGAGGCCGACTATTTCTACCCGCAACCTCTCAGTCTTGCACACTAGCTCCGGTTCCTTCCCCACCAGAGAGGTGATGTTCCACGTCCCAAGAGCCAGCTTCTGCAGCTGAGGGTCAGACCGCCCGGGTCCCCTCCTTTGGCCGCCGCTCATTACACATTGCACCCGACCCCTTTGGCCCCTCCCACAGGTGGTGAGCCCGTTGGAAGGGGGACCCACGTCTCCTCTTCGGGCTGAGCCCGGCCGGGCTCCRTGGGTGAAAGCCYGGCCACCAGGCGCTCGCCATBGTKCCCCACCTCCAGGCCTGGCTCCAGAGGGGGGCCCCGGTGACCCGCGTCCGGGCGAGGGAATGTCAGATCCAAAGTTTTTAGTCATCATAAGGGGTCAGAACAATAACCTACTTATTAAATTATGTTTTTATTGAGATATCTTTTGAACAACCAAAATGTTTTGAGGACAACCAGATTTTGTCAAACCCCCCACATGAAAGGTCACCACCATGGTTAAAAAAATCCTGGGAGAAACTCTGCAAAGTTACAGTTCTTCTAGTTCTAATAATTATTAGAAAGGACATGATTTGAGGTTTTTACTGATAATATTTTATTTAAAACATGTTACAGAAGTCATAAGAAGCAGGTTTATTTTGAACAAACATTACAAACSTGTTCATTCCTACAAAACTGTCAAATATATTTACAAACAACACTAAACTGATTCAGATTAACATGAAATAAATCCTGTTTTATAATTAAATGTCTGTTTCCTGCTATAAAGAAAAATCCTCCTCCTGTCCTCCTTGTTCCTAATCAGGGTCAGGGTGGGGCTGGAACCTGTCCTCGCTGCCTTTGGGTGAAGGCAGGGGACACCTGGACAGGTCTCCAGTTCACCAGAGACACCTGGACAGGTCTCCAGTTCACCAGAGACACCTGGACAGGTCTCCAGTTCACCAGAGACACATGGACAGGTCTCCAGTTCACCAGACACACATGGACAGGTCTCCAGTTCACCAGACACCTGGACAGGTCTCCAGTTCACCAGAGACACCTGGACAGGTCTCCAGTCTCCATCAGGGACACAAAAGAGACAATCAACCATCCACACTCTGTCACACCTAGAGTCACACAGAAGAGCTCCAGAAGGTTTCAAACTGAGAACTCTGGACTCATATCATCTGCTGCACACAGTTCTGATCACTTATTATCAATAATCATTTTATTGATAATTATCATGAGGAGTCCTTAACTAGGATGTAGTTAGGCAATTAAATATTCATGTATGTGTAAATTTATTACCATAATTGTAGGTGAGTCATGTAAATTTATGATTTTATAAAACAAGTAGCCCTCCCACCACCACCCCAAGACCAATTTCCTAGGGGAAACACTGCATTTTGTTCAAACTACATACAAACTTTAACTGTTATCAATGTTATCTGTTGTGTTAATCAAAACTGGTCCTCTTACAGTAAGCATACCAGTCTCTACTCCTATTGTGTTTTAGAATAGAATATATAGAATAAAATATTTTTTTGGAAAGGGGTCAGGGATTGCGTTCAAAATAACTTTTATACATCTCAGTGACCTAACATTTAAACCTAAACTCAAAGGTTGGCAGCCCTGATTACCGCAAAATCTATTCGAAGATAGACTGTGCTTAGAACAAGCAAGTAACAGCATGTTTTTATTGTGTCATTAAAGATACCAAGGAGACAGTAGCTGTACAAACATGGTGATCCTTGATATTGCATTACCTTCTGGATTTTGTCCTGTTCCAGAATCTTTGTGGGATGTGAGTTAATAGTGTCTGATCTAAATGGAAATGTTGCATAAAATTGTCTAAGTGTAAGATTATTTTTATGCTGAATATCTTCTCCTTGCAGCTCAAAAGTGGTGTGCTGGTGAAAAATGTTGAATATAAGGATGGTCATGTTATTTTATACTTATGGGAGGTGAGATAAACTCAGAATTATGATGCTTTTTGAGATTATTACCATTTGTTAATATGAGATTTGTTTTGTTCAGTTACATAAAGACATACCTGTGTACCACAAGTTACAACTGGTTCTTCAGGATGTGGTACTGCAACTGAAGCCATCCACAGTCATCATCTATGATTATTACAATCCAAGTAAGTCTCTACACACAGTACACGACTTGTAACACATTCTCACTCCCGACTCGTCAACATATTGACGCTTTTCCAAAGTTCCCTCTGTGTCTTATTTTGACGAGTCGGGTGAACCCCTCGCGTCAGTCTTTGCCGCCCGCGGCTTTTCCGGGTTGCGCCACCAGGGGTCTTTGGGTCGGGGATCTGAGGTTAACATGAGGGATCAGGATAAATAGTTAAGTTTAGGTACTGGGGTCAGGGATAGGATGTCTACAGCGAAAATTAGGTAATTTTAGGCTTTGGAACACGTAGTTGACGTGAATTTCCTACATTTTCTAAAAATGGTTAATTTTAGGTACTAGGGTCAGGGACAGGATGTCTAAAGTGAATGAAGGTATTTTTTGGCTTTTGGACGGTAGTTTTTGTGCATTTTCTACACTTTCAGAAATTATAACAACAGACTCCGCCCCATCTCGTCAAAAAAGACGCAATGGGAGTACCCGATGCGTCAAAATCGGACGCAGAGGGAACTTTGGAAAAGCGTCAATATGTGACGACTCGGGAGTGAGAATGGATTGCAACTTGCTAACATACTTTTCTTTGAACTAATGTTCAACACGCCAACAGATAACTTACCTGTGAACTGTTTGTAACTGAATGTGTTGAACAACTTTTCTATTTTTTTTACAGGTGACCAGAGTGTGACAGAATACATTGCACATCCTTCCAACTGTACAAATAACAATTGCCATGTCACAAATCAAATTAATTCATTTTACCACAATATTTGGAACTCATTTTATGGTAGTCTTGGCCACCACTGCCACCACCACCGAAATTACCATAAACACCAGCACAACAGCAATAAGCAGCATAAGCATTATGATCACTCTCACAACCACCATCACCACGACTATGACCATGACCACATTCATGACCAAAACTGCCATGGACATTACTGCCACATGTCTCACCATGACCACCATCACAAACAACACCATTACAGTGGCCACCACCACAACTACAATGAGCAACACCAACACAACCATGACCACCATGACCACCACAACCACAAACATGACCACCCAGACCAACAAAACTACAAAGATGCACACCATGACCACCACCATGATGACCATGACCACACCCACCACCATGACGACTATGACCACAACCATGATGACCATGACCACCAAGATCACCAACACCAGCATGATCACACCCACCACCATGATGACTATGACCATCACCATGATGATCATGACCACTATGACCAACACAACATCAAAGATGAACACCATCAGCACCACAATCACCACCACCAGCATGATCACACCCAGCACCATGAGGAGCATGGCCAACACTACCATGATCACCTTGATGATCACCAACATGACCAGGACTACCATGAACACGATTATGAACATGAATAAGACCATCAAAAACACAACTACAACCATGAACATGACAACCATGAGCACAATCATCATAAAGAAAAGGCTCACCATGATCACGGTCATAACGACGAACACCACCATGACCACATGACAGCAACAAAACACCAACAGCCAGTTAGTTTAAAAAGTAGCAGTTAATTTAATTAGACTGGTATTCAATGTAAAATAGTAACAAGAACATTGCATTTTGTAGTTATACTGACATTTTTATTACTTTTTGCAGGGTGAAACATAATCCGAAAAAAAAAAAGATTCCATTATGATCCGAAAACCATTATTTTCATAGACAAATCTATTTTATGTATTTTATTTATCTGTTTTT
>NW_013952984.1:194099-200524 GCF_001266775.1 Austrofundulus limnaeus | reverse complement strand
GTAAATAGGAGCAGATATCAAAAGATATTTTTATTCTGCTGCTGCCTTTCATTTTATTTTATTTGTATTGTTTTGTTGTATGTAATGTTTTCTTTTTTAAAATGAAATGAATAAATACTATAAACTAAGCAAAAATATCTGTAACAGGGTCACAGATCATTTTCTTGAAAAGGAACGGAGGGTAGAATTTATAACCCACACATTTTATTATGTAGGACAAAACTGAGCTTCCTGTTGTTGAAAGACCAGCATCCACCACTGCTGCAAACTCACAAAGTCACTGTGACACAGTGTCACCTTTGTGCACACACTGTAATTGTGTGCACAAACACCAAGCGGCTTTGTGTCACTTTTTTAGTAGAAAATAAATGTGTTTTATAGAACTTAAAGGACAATTGCAGTTCCTCCATGATCACAGTTAGGTCCGAACCTAGTGAACAAACTACCATTCCTTCATTCTGGATGGTTTTTGGTTTTGCTCCTTTGTGATGCAAAGGGTGAGTAACACAAAAGGCTGTCTGTAATTTATTTCTTTTCCCAACTGGAACTCAGTCTGTGCCGGAAGGGCCCCCAGATGCCCACCAGAACTCTTGAACCATGCTAGAAGGGCCTTTGGCCCTTTATAAAGACTAGTTGTATTTTTTCACATTAAGGTTTTTGCCTGTGAGTTTTTGGTTAATTAACCCATTTGTGCCCAATTTTTTTCAGAGTTGTAAGGCATATCATTTTATCAGTTGAGTCCCTCTGAATCATGTTATGTAATTATTTTCACTATTTTGTACTTTGTTTTGAAGAAAATAGTATTTTTATGACCTGCAACAATTGTTGCCAGTGGGCACACAGCTTGTCACTCTGTCCAATGTTACCTGTTCATAATAGAGAACTAATAGTAATATCAAAATAATAATGTGGTCAGAATAAATAATAACTAAAAGGTGGAGCCTCAGGTTCCTCCTATAAAAATACCAAACAACAAAAAATATGAACAGTTTTTTTATTCTTAATGTTTTATACTCAAAACTTATTTTATTTCGTAGAACCTCTAATAACACATATATGTATATATTTCATCCTATAAATTGCATCTTTCATGCATGTTCTACTCAGTGTGCTACTTCTTGAAGCACTCCACATGTAGTGACACATCACACTTTTCACACACAAATGATGTGCATGTGCCACAGTTTCCTGAGTCCTGCAGAGTCCTGCAGAGTCCTGCAGCATGGCCAGGACCTCTGCTACAGACCTGCCTAAACAAAAAACACATGCATGACTGTTTTTTTTTTTTTATTTGGACCTATTATTTTATGAAAAATGCTTACATTAATAACATACCGGAGGTGAAAGGTGATTTATTTGTGGACCGGTATTCCCTATGTTGTGGGACAGTTTTTTGGCACACACACGTACTTGTGGGGACCTAATGTTACATATGTGGCTCTGACTGGTATGGGGACCTGAATCTTGTCCCCATAAGGGGAAACACCGCTGGTGGGTCGGGTTTAAGTTTAGGGCTAAGGTGTGAATTGAGTTTAGGTTATTTTTAGGGTCAGGAAGGTACCTGTGAGGTTAACCTTAGAGTTGGTGGTCAGGGTTAGGCTGTAGAAAATAATGGAAGTCAATGCCAGGTCCCCATAAAGATAGCTGTATCAGATTGTGTGGTATCTTTTACAAGCTATACACACAGGCCTTGAATACCTATGGATTTATTTAGCTAGGAAGAGTATCCTAAGAAGGCTAAAATAAGACATTGTTCATCATTCTGCAATTTGAAATAAGTAAATTAGACACAATCCTGCAGACAGTGTTTTCCTTTAGTTAGCAACAAGCTATTTGCCCATTGACAACTTTTGTTGCCGCTTACAGAAATAAGCCCATTAACAAAAAAATATTTATTCTTGGTACAATTTTTGGGGGTAGGGTTATTTTAGAGACTTGAAAGATTAAATAATTATATATATCTGGGGTAAATTATAAGAAATTTTATGAAATTGACCTCTTTCCAGGATGATTTGCATCTTTCATGTCTTCAGCCGGAAGGAGCGGGAAGCATATGATGTTATGCAAGAGGAAGCACTTGGAAACATTTTTTTCAAAATCAAAACCTTTGTCTAAGTCTTCTACTAGTGTATAAGTGGAAAATGTTGCATTAATACCTTTGAGATTTTTTTTACTTAGTCAAAAATGACAGTGAGACACTTTGGCAACAATTGTTGCCAGTGGGGCAAAATGGGTTAATGTCTTTGCCCCTTCTCCCACCTGAGTTAGAACATAGTTTTGTATGTCATGGGCCATCCTTGATTGGGGTGGGGGGCGTGTTTGTGCCCCATGTTTCTTTATTTTCTTATATTTCTGTTTCCCATTGTCTCTTGTCATTTTTTTCTTTCCCTCAGTCAGATTGTTTTGCTTCCCTTCAGTCAGTGAATCATTCACACCTGTTCATTCAAGGTGACTCCAGAGGTCTCATCAGACCCTGCTTTTAGTCCCAGTCCTTCATCACCACTTGTCAATTCAACATTACCATTCCTCCCTGTGTGTTCCTGGTTCTTCTTTCTTGCTGTTATAGTCATTTTTGCACCACACCGGCCTTTGTTTTCATGTATACAACAAAACAATTTTACTTTGAGTTTCTCACATCTGTCTGCAACTTGGTCTATTTGCTAAAAAACCTCACACTGGAAACAAATAAAGAACCTCAAAATGTGTTTATAGTAATGATGATGATAATTATTCTAGTTCATAGTATTTTCTGACTTTTTATAGGGCACCCCAACATTTCAGAAGTTAAACCTTGAGTTGCTGAGGCACAAGATTGTATGCTGTATCATACATATTTGTTTTCTCCAAAGTACAGTCAAAAGATCAACCAAAGAATGGACTTTATTGATGTTACACCAAAACTAATAATTTTAACTTTAAACTGATAGATTTCATAAAATGACTGCAGGGAGATTAAGAGTGAAAATAAACACAAAACATGAAAGGGTTCATTCTGATCAGTTTATTAAAGTTCAATGGTCCACTTTGTTCAGATTTATTATGTAAACAGCACTTCTGGTCAAATTCATTTAAATTCCAGTATAATGGTTAAATTCACTGCTGATTTTTTAAAATAGCTGCTAAGTTGCTGTGGCTGCTGGTGTCTCGTTACTGTCAGGCGTATGGTCATGTTCATGGTGGTCTTGATGTTTATAACCACGGTCTTGGTGATCCTTTTCTTTATGATGCCTATGGTCATGACTATCTTGCTCATGGCTGAGGTTGTGTTGTTGGTGGTCATGTTGATGTTCATGGTTATGTTCATAACCAGGATCATGGTAATAGTGCTGGGCATGTTGGTGTTCATCATGTTCATGGTTTTGTTGATAGTCATGGTCGTGGTCATGTTCATGGTCATGTTTATATCCAAAAAGGACACAAACAGGCTGGACAAACTGATCAAACGAGCCGGATCTGTTGTTGGCATGAAGCCGAACTCTATGGTGACAGTAGCTGAGAAGAGGTCTCTAAAGAAAATATTGCACATTATGGACAATGGTAAGCACCCTCTGCACACTGTGCTCAACAACCAGAGGAGCCAATTCAGTGGAAGACTGCTTCTCCCCAAATGCAGAACCAACAGACTAAGAAACTCTTTTGTCCCTCAAGAGATAAGGCTGTACAACTCCTCGCTGGGAGGGAGGAGGGGCGCAACTAGTCTACAGTGTAATAACTACTGAATAATGTGTGTTTACTTTGACCTTCTCTTTTGACCTTCTCTTTTGATTTTTGTCTTGACTTGTTTTTATGATGATGTAAAATGTGCAATATCTCCATTTGACTGGTACATGACCTCCCTTATTTTAATCTGGATTGTACTGATGCTGCTGGAAATGTAATTTCCCTGAGGGAACCCTCCCAAAAGGGATCAATAAAGTTTTATCTAATCTAGTGGTGATCATCTTTATGATTGGGTTGGTCATAATGGCCGTGGTGGTCTTATTCATGGTTGTGGTAGTCGTGGATGTTGTGTTTGAGCTCATGGTGGTGTTTGCGATGGTAGAAGTGCTTGTGTTTATTGTAATCTTGGTATTCATGGTGGTGGTTATTGTGATAATGTACGTCATGGTAATGTATATAGTCTTCGTGGTGGTCATGGTCATCATGATTGTGGTGATCATCTTTGTGGTTGTGTTGATGATAATTATCATGTTCATGGTCATTGTTGTCATGATCATGTTTGAGATCATCCTGGTTTTAGTGATGATACTTGTCATTGTTATGGTCAAATTGTTCATCACTGTGGTTGTGGTGGTCATGGTGATTGATTTGATTTGATTTATTTAACAGGAAAAGATTATTAAAAATCAAGCCTGACTCTGCATAATTGCTGTTTTACAGCAGTTTCCTGTTCTGCAGCACATAAAACACTCAGAATTACAGCATCAGAATCACATCATTATGCACCATAGAAACAAAGACAAACAAGCATACAAAATTTCAAAAAGGCAGCATTTGCAAAATAAGACGTCTAAATATGAGCACAACAAAAAGTGTCCAGCAGATGGCAGACAAGATTCTTCTTAAAGGGCTGTGGTTTTGAAATGGACTTTATATATTGAGGAATGTCATTCCATGCTTTAGTATAAACATAGAAGAAAGACCTCTGGCTGTAAAAGTTTTTAAAAGTTGGTAATRTCAGTTGTCCTTTTGTAACAGATCTAGTTGAATGACCACTTCCCGAATTTGATTTGGGCAGCAATGCACAGAGAGTTCCATAATTGGCACCTTGGAAGATCTGAAAATATAAATTAATACCACTATACAAAACATAATTCTGAAAAGTCAAGGCATCAGACAATGAAAGAACTGTACAGTGATGAGTCCAACCAGGAAGTTTTTTATGAATTTTGTAGGCACTGTTGTAGAGCCTAACTATGGGTTCTAAGATTTCATTTGTTGTAAGAGACCAAACAGGTAAACAGTACGACATGGTTGAGAGTATAATGGCATGAAGATAGATATTTGAAACAGAAGATGTCAGATTGGATCTAATTTTTGAATAAACGTATAATTTCTGTTTCAACTTAGTGGTTAAGACTTGTACATGATCACGATAAGTCAACTAAGAATCCAAAGTAATTCCAAGATATTTGTAGGTAGTGACAATATCAAGGGGTTTGTTTAAAAAAGTGAGTTGATTTGTTATATTGAAATGTCTCCTGGGTGAGGAAAAATACATGCACACAGTTTTTTAACATTGATTGACAAAAGATTATCTTGAAGCCAACCATGAAATGTCTGAAGATCTGCTTGTAACTGACTATGAATGGATTCAATATTGAAATCAGACAAAAAAAGAACAGTATCATCAGCATACATTAAAATATTTGAAWACTTCAATATTTTTGGAAGGTCTTTTATGTACAATAGGAAAAGTAATGGGCCCAGTATGCTACCCTGCGGAACTCCCACGGAAGAAGGCAGAGACCCGAACACAGAGCTTCCATGTTTCACAACCTGACACCTRTCAGTCAAATAAGAGGAAAACATTTGTAYTSCWKWTGATGAAAGTTGAAAAGAAATCAACTTTTGTAAGAGAGTATAATGATCAACTGTGTCAAACGTTTTATGAAAATCAATATATACAGCACCAGTTACTGGACCTTTGTTCAAAGCAGCACGTATTTGTTCAGTGAATAAAATTAATGCAGACATGGTTGACCATGATGTGCGGAAACCATGTTGGCTATTGCTTAGCATATTATTAGCTTCTAGATGCTGAAGTAGTTGATTAAATAATGTTTTTTCAAGTAGCTTTGAAAAATAGGAAGAACGGAAATTGGCCGATAGTTTGAAACTTCTGTTGGATCACCAGATTTAAAAATGGGAGTAATCTGAGCAAACTTCCAGGCATCAGGGAAAATAGACTGCACAATACATAATTTAAGCAAATGATGAAACAATGGTAAAAAAGTGTTGACATGCATTTTCAAGAAATCCATATTTATCTTATATTTGTCAAATGCATGTGAGCCATTTAGAGATTGGAGTGTATTCAAAACATCACTCGGTGAAATTTCAGAAAATGAAAATTGCTTTGAAGTGTCAGGATATTTAAATAACAAAACTATTAGCTTGTCCCGGTAATGATGTCCTTACTGAAGAAATAAAATATTCATTAAATAAGTTAGCAATTTTTTCATGATCAGAAACAAGAAGTCCATTTACTGAGATTTGTGAATTGTTATTAAATGTTTTATTGTTACTTTCACCTGTCACTGACTTAATCGTTTCCCATAATATTTTTGGATTCTTAGATTCTTACTGTCTGAAATAATTAGATTTTTAAAATATTGTTGTTTGGCTTTGCGTAATTCAGCAACACATTCATCTCGATAACTAAACAAGACCGATTTTCAGAAGTTTTTGATATTCTACAAGTT
>NW_013952984.1:189734-193228 GCF_001266775.1 Austrofundulus limnaeus | reverse complement strand
CTGTGAACATAAACTGCAACACCGCCTCCAAGTATCAGTACGGTCTCTACGATACAATGAATAATTTTCAACTGAAAGAAATGAATTTGGTATAGCAGGAGTCAGCCATGATTCTGATATAGCCATAACATGTGCTTGTGTCTGAGCAAGTAAGTATTACTTTGAATTCATCCAGTTTAGGTACAAGACTTCTATTTAAATGACAGATTTTAAAGCCTCTAATTTTACCTAGTTGATTTAGCATCCCTGGATTTTTTTAGACAGGAAAATCGCTTTTGCTTTCTTACTGATGTAGTGTTCAGACTTGACATAACAGGAGGTTGTCTAACCTTTTCAGGATATAATATAGATCCCTGTGTAGACTGTAATTGAGTTGGATTTATATAAGATACACCTGTGCACAAACCAAGGTCAAGATAATTATTAAAAACATATGTATAAAATCCCATAAAATATAAAAAAGTGGACTTAAAAACATTTTTATCTGGACCTGGATTAAGTTCAATATTTCCAATGACTAAAATAATATTATTATTGTGATGTTAATGTTTGTGGTGCTTTTGGCTGTGATCATGCTGGTGGTGATTGTGCTGATCATGGTGACCTTATGGTGGGAGTGATGGTTATGTTTGTGGTCATTTTGGCGGTGATTATTGTGTTTATGCTGATGTTGGTCATCATGGTGGTCATGATGGTCATGTCAACAACCCTAACCTTGGTTGTTTGCCTCATTTGTCTCTATGTGTGGCCCTCTGACGGACTTGCAACCTGTTCAGGGTCTGCCCCGCCCCTCGCACCGTAATTGCTGGATATGTGCGCCAGTGACCCCCGTGACCCTAGAAAAGGAATAAATGGGTATATAAAAGGGATGGATGGAAGGATGGATGAATGGAGGTCATGTTTGTGATCATCCTGGTGTTGGTGATCATGGTCATGGTGTTCATCTTTTTGTTCATGATGGTCATCTTGGTGGTCATGGTGGTCATGATTGTGATCATCCTGGTGTTGGTGATCATGGTCAAGATGTTCATTTTCGTGTCTGTGTTGATCACAGTTATCATCAGTGTTGTTGTCATCATGATCACCTTCGTGGTTGTGCTCATGGTGGTTGTGATGTTCATGTTTATGGTCATCCTGGTTGATGTGATCATTCTGATTTTGGTGTTTGTTATGGTCATGGTGATCATCCTTGTGGTGCTGGAGGTCTTGATGATTATGTTTGTGTTTATGTTCGTCATGGTGGTGGTTGTGATCATGCTTGTGTTGCTGACCGTGGTGGTCATTTTGTTCATTTTTGGGGTTTTGCTGATCATGGTGGTCAAGTTTCTGGTTATGATGGTCATGTCCATGGTCGTGGAGATCTTGGTGGTCATGGTGATCATCTTCATGGTTGTGTTCGTAATAGCATTCATGGAGGTCATCTTTGTGGTTGTGATGTTTTTGTTGGTGGTCATGGTCAACGTGATGTTGGTCGTTGTTCTGTTCATGATGGTTCTGTTCATCATGTTTGTGATTATTCTGGTCTTGGTGACCATGATTACCATGGTGTTCATCTTTGTGGTTGTAGTCATTGTTGTCATGTTTGTGTTGGTGATGCCTTTGATCAGTGTAGTGGTTGTGGTTGTGACTGTATTTTTTATTGTGGTGATTGTGTTGTTGATGGCCATGGTCATATTCAGGGTCATGTTCATCGTAGTAGTGCTGGGTATGTTGGCGATCATCAGTTTGTTTATGATAATGTTGGTAGTCTTGGTTTTCATCTTTGTGGTTGTGTTGGTCATATTGGTCCTGTTTGTGGTTATGTTGGTGCTCATGGCCTTGGTGTTGATTGTGGTGTTCGTAATTGTAGTCATGATGATCATGTTGGTCAAGTTGGTGGTTGTGGTAGTGTGGGGAATCATATTGGTGCTTGTTTTTTTGGTGTTTGTGGTGGTCATCATTGTCATCTTTGTGGTGATGTTGGTCGTGGCTGTCATGTTGGTGGTCATGGCCATGTTGGTAGTTGTGGTAATCATGCTGGTGTTGATGAGCATGGTTGCCATGGTTATGTTGGTGGCTGTGGTCATTGTCCTGTGGGTGCTTATGATTGTGTTTGTGTTTGCCGTGGCCATGGTGGTGGTCATCATGATAATGCATGTCAGAGGAATGTATAGAGTCATCTTGGCTATATTTATGGTCATGGTGATTGTTTTTACTATGATCATCTTTGTGGTTGTGTTGATCATGATCATCATGGTGGTGGTTGTGATTATGATGATCATGTTTGTAATCA
Source organism: Austrofundulus limnaeus (assembly GCF_001266775.1). Lineage (NCBI taxonomy): Eukaryota > Metazoa > Chordata > Actinopteri > Cyprinodontiformes > Rivulidae > Austrofundulus > Austrofundulus limnaeus. The sequence continues at coordinate 190,956 of NW_013952984.1, read as the reverse complement.
TCTTGTTGTAGGTGATAATAATGGTCATGGTGTTCATCTTTGTGGTTGTGTTGGTCCTGTTGGTCATGTTCACTGTTTTGGTTATCATGATCATGTTTGTAATTATCTTGGTGTTTGTGATCATGATGGTCATGGTGTTCATCTTTGTGGTTGTGGTGGTCATATCGAGTATGTTTGTGTTCATTTTGATGGTCATGGTCAAGGTGATGATGGTGGTGAATATGCTGGTGTTGGTGATCATGGTGATCATCTTCATGGTTGTGATTGTCATTGTGATCATTTTTGTAATCATGGTGGTTGTGATGCCCATGTTGATTTTTATGGTGTTTGTGATGATGATGGTGTTGCTGATTGCGGTGGTCATGATGTTCATCTTCATTGTTGTGATCATTATAGTGGTCATCTTTGTTATTGTGGTTGTCATGGTGCTTATGCTGTGCATGTTGCTGGTCTTTCTGGTTGTTGTGATCATGCTTGTGTTTGTGTTCATGAGAGCCTTGATTGTGGTGGTTATGATGGTGTTTATGCAGGTGTTGGTGATCATAGTGGTCGTGTTGGTGGTTGTGTTGGTGATCATGGTCATGATGATTATTGTGTTTGTGGTGGTCATGGCTATTGTCACTATAGTGATCAAGGTACTTTGAATGCTCATATTGGTCATGATGGTCATGATAGTCATGGTGGTCGTGTTTGTTCTGATGTTGGTGATCATGGTGGTGCTTTTGTTTGTAGTAGTTATTGTGGTGTTCATGTTCATGTTGGTGATCATGCTGGTCTTTGTGATCATGGTGGTCATGTTGGTGATCATGCTGATCTTTGTGATCATGGTGGCCATGCTTGTCTTTGTGGTCATGTTGGTGGCCATGCTTGTCTTTGTGATCATGGTGGTCATGTTGGTGATCATACTTGTCTTTGTGATAATGGTGGTCATGTTGGTGATCATGCTTGTCTTTGTGTTCATGGTGGTCATGTTTGTGATCATGCTGGTCTTTGTCATGATACTGGTCTTTGTGACCATGGTGGTCATGTTGGTGATCATGCTTGTCTCTGTGATCATGGTGATCATGTCTGTGATCATGCTTGTATTTGTGATCAAGGTGGTCATATTGGCGATTATGCTGATCTTTGTCATGGAGGTCATGTTGGTGATCATGTTTGTCTTTGTGATAATGGTGGTCATGTTGGTGATCATGCTTGTCTTTGTGATAATGGTGGTCATGTT
>NW_013952984.1:186141-187801 GCF_001266775.1 Austrofundulus limnaeus | reverse complement strand
GGTCATGTTGGTGATCATGCTTGTCTTTGTGATAATGGTGGTCATGTTGGTGATCATGCTTGTCTTTGTGATAATGGTGGTCATGTATGTGATCATGCTTGTCTTTGTGTTCGTGGTGGTCATGTTGGTGATCATGCTTGTCTTTGTGATAATGGTGGTCATGTATGTGATCATGCTTGTCTTTGTGTTCGTGGTGGTCATGTTTGTGATCATGCTGGTCTTTGTCATGATGCTGGTCTTTGTGATCATGGTGGTCATGTTGGTGATCATGCTGATGTTTTTTATGGTGGTCGTGTTGGTTATCATAGTGGTCTTTGTCAACATTGTGGTCATGTTGGTGGTCATGCTTGTCATTGTGATCATGGTGGTCATGTTGGTGATCATGCTTGTTTTTGTGATAATGTTGGTGATGTTGGTGATCATGCTTGTCTTTGTGATCATGGTGGTCATGTTGGTGATCATGCTTGTCTTTGTGATAATGTTGGTGATGTTGGTGATCATGCTTGTCTTTGTGATAATGATGGTCATGTATGTGATCATGCTTGTCATTGTGATTATGGTGGTCATGTTGGTGATCATGCTTGTCTTTGTGATAATGGTGGTCATGTATGTGATCATGCTTGTCTTTGTGTTCGTGGTGGTCATGGTTGTGATCATGCTGGTCTTTTTCATGATGCTGGTCTTTGTGATCATGGTGGTCATGTTGGTGATCATGCTGGTGTTTTTTATGGTGGTCGTGTTGGTCATCATGGTGGTCTTTGTCATCATTTTGGTCATGTTGGTGATAATGCTGGTCTTTTTTACGGTGGTCATGTTGGTGATTATGCTTGTCTTTGTGTTCATGACGATCGTGTTTATGATCATTGTGGTCTTTGTGATCATTGTGGTCATTTTGGTTGTCATGCTTGTCTTTGTTATCATAGTAGTCATATTGGTGATCATGCTTGTCTTTGTGATCATGGTGGTCATTGTGATCATTGTAGTGCTCCTGGTGATCATTTTTGTGATCATGGTGGTTGTGATGCCCATTTTGATTTTTGTGCTTTTTGTGATGATAATAATGTTGCTGATTGCGGTGGTCATGATGTCCATCTTCATTGTGGTGATCATTATAGTGGTCATCTGTGTTATTGTGATAGTCATGGTGCTTATGCTGTGCATGTTGTTGGTCTTTCTGGTTGTTGTGATCATACTTGTGTTTGTGTTCATGGTAGCCATGTTTGTGGTGGTTATGATGGTGTTTATCCAAGTGTTGGTGATCATAGTGGTCGTGTTGGTGGTTGTGTTGGTGATCATGGTCATGATGTTTATTATGTTTGTGATGGTCGTGGCTATTGTCACTATAATGATCAAGGTATTTTGAATGTTCATGTTGGTCATGATGGTCATAATAGTCATTGTGGTCATGTTTGTGTTTGTACTGATGTTGGTGATCATGGAGGTGCTTTTGTTTGTAGTAATTATTGTGGTGTTCATGTTCATGTTGGTGATCATGCTGGTCTTTGTGATCATGGTGATCATGTTGGTGATCATGCTTGTCTTTGTGATCATGTTGGTGATCATGCTTGTCTTTGTGATCATGTTTGTGATCATGCTTGTCTTTGTGATCATGTTTGTGATCATGCTTGTCTTTGTGATCATGTTTGTGATCATGCTTGTC
>NW_013952984.1:176993-180299 GCF_001266775.1 Austrofundulus limnaeus | reverse complement strand
GTGATCATGCTTGTCTTTGTGATAATGGTGGTCATGTTGGTGATCATGCTTGTCTTTGTGATCATGGTGGTCATGCTGGTGATCATGTTGGTCTTTGTGGTCGTGGTGATCATGTTGGTGATCATACTTGTCTTTGTGATCATGGTGGTCATATTGACGATTATGCTGGTCTTTGTCATGGTTGTCATGTTGGTGATCATGCTTGTCTTTGTGATAAAGGTGGTCATGTTGGTGATCATGCTTGTCTTTGTGATAATGGTGGTCATGTTGGTGATCATGCTTGTCTTTGTGATCATGCTGGTCATACTGGCGATTATGCTGGTCTTTGTCATGGTAGTCATGTTGGTGATCATGCTTGTCTTTGTGATAATGGTGGTCATGTTGGTGATCATGCTTGTCTTTGTGATCATGCTGGTCATACTGGCGATTATGCTGGTCTTTGTCATGGTAGTCATGTTGGTGATCATGCTTGTCTTTGTGATAATGGTGGTCATGTTGGTGATCATGCTTGTCTTTGTGATCATGGTGGTCATATTTTCGATTATGTTGGTCTTTGTCATGGTAGTCATGTTGGTGATCATGCTTGTCTTTGTGATAATGGTGGTCATGTTGGTGATCATGCTTGTCTTTGTGATAATTTTGGTCATGTTTGTGATCATGCTGGTCTTTGTCATGATGCTTGTCTTTGTGATCATGGTGGTCATGTTGGTGATCCTGCTGGTCTTTTCTATGGTTGTCATGTTGGTGATCACGCTTGTCTTTTTGATCATGGCGGTCGTCTTTGTGAGCATAGTGGTCATATTGGTGATCATGCTTGTCTTTGTGATCATGGTGGTCATTGTGATCATTGTAGTGTTCCTGGTGATCATTTTTGTGATCTCTGTGGTTGTGATGCCCATGTTGATTTTTATGCTGTTTGTGATGATGATGGTGTTGCTGATTGTGGTGGTCATGATGTTCATCTTCATTGTTGTGATCATTATAGTGGTCATCTTTGTTATTGTGATAGTCATGGTGCTTATGCTGTGCATGTTGCTGGTCTTTCTGGTTTTTGTGATCATACTTGTGTTTGTGTTCATGGTAGCCATGTTTGTGGTGGTTATGATGGTGTTTATCCAGGTGTTGGTGATCATAGTGGTCGTGTTGGTGATCACGGTCATGATGATTATTATGTTTGTGGTGGTCATGGCTATTGTCACTGTAAAGATAAAGGAATTTTGAATGTTCATGTTGGTCATGATGGTCATGATAGTCATGGTGGTCGTGTTTGTGTTTGTGCTGATGTTGGTGATCTCGGAGGTGCTTTTGTTTGTAGTAGTCATTATGATGTTCATGTTCATGTTCATGTTGGTGATCATGCTGGTCTTTGTGATCATGGTGGTCATGTTGGTGAACATGCTGTTCTTCGTGTTCATGCTGGTCTTTGTTTTCATGGAGGTCATATTTGTGATCATGCTTGTCTTTGTGATCATGCTGGTGATGTTGGTGATCATGTTGGTTTTTGTCATCATGTTGGTGTTTGTGATAATGTTGATTTTTGTGATCATGGTTCCCATGCTGGTGATCAAATTTGCCATGTTGGTGTTCATGGTGGTGTTGGGGATCATGCTGGTCTTTGTGATCATGCTTGCCATGTTGGTGTTCATGGTGGTGTTGGTGATCCTGCTGGTCTTTGTAATCATGGTGCTGTTGGTGATCATACTGGTCTTTGTAATCATACTTGTCATGTTGCTGGTTATGGTGCTGTTGGTGATCATGCTTGTCATGTTGGTGTTCATGGTGGTGTTGGTGATCATGCTGGTCTTTTTTATGGTGGTCATGCTGGTGATCATGCTTGTCTTTGTGATCATGGTGGTCGTGCTGGTGATCATGGTGGTCTTTGTCATCATTGTGGTCATGTTGGTGGTCATGCTTGCCTTTGTGATCATAGTGGTCACTGTGATCAGTGTTGTGCTCCTGGTGATCATTTTTGTGATCATGGTGGTTGTGATGCCCATTTTGATTTTTATGCTGTTTGTGATGATGATGGTGTTGCTGATTGCGGTGGTCATGGTGTTCATCTTCATTTTTGTTATCAATATTGTGGCCATCTTTGTTATTGTGGTAGTCATGATGCTTATGCTGTGCATGGTGGTGGCCTTTCTGGTTGTTGTGATCATACTTGTGCTTGTGTTCATGAGAGCCATGTTTGTGGTTGTTATGATGGTGTTTATGCAGGTGTTGGTGATCATGGTGGTCATGTTGGTGGTTGTGTTGATGATCATTGTCATGATGATTATTATGTTTGTGTTGGTCATGGGTACTGTCACTATAGTGATCAAGGTATGTTGAATGTTCATGTTGGTCATGATGGTCATGATTGTCATGGTGGTTGTGTTTGTGTTTGTACTGATGTTGGTGATCATGATGGTGCTTTTGTTTGTAGTAGTTATTGTGGTGTTCATGTTCATGTTGGTGATCATGTTGGTCTTTGTGATTATGCTGGTCTTTGTGTTCATGGTGGTCATGTTTGTGATCATGCTGGTCTTTTTTATGGTGGTCATGTTGGTGATCAGGCTTGTCTTTATGATCATGGTGTTCATGTTGATCATCATCCTGGTCTTTGTAACCATGCTGGTAATGTTTGTAATCATGCTGGTATTTGTGTTTATGCTGATCATGATGGTGATCATGCTGGTCTTTGGGTTCATGGTGGTCATGTTTGTGATCATGCTGGTCTTTGTGTTCAAGGTGGTCATGTTTGTGGTCATGCTGGTCTTTTTCTTGGTGGTCATGTTGGTGATCATGCTTGTCTTTGTGATAATGGTGGTCATGTTGGTGATCATGCTTGTCTTTGTGATCATGGTGTTCATGTTGGTTATCATCCTGGTCTTTGTAATCATGCTGGTAATGTTTGTGATCATGCTGGTATTTGTGTTTATGCTGATCATGGTGGTGATCATGCTTGCCTTTGTGATCATGGCGGTCATGTTGGTGATCATGCTGGTTTTGGTCATCATGGTGGTGATGTTGGGGATCATGCTGATGTTTGTGATAATGTTGGTTTTTGGGACCATGGTGCCCCTGCTGGTGATCATACTTGTCATGTTGATATTCATGGTGGTGTTGGTTATCATGTCGGTCTTTGTGATCATGGTGGTCATGTTGTTGATCATGCTGGTCTTTGTAATCATGGTCATGTTGGTGATCATACTGGTCTTTGTGATCATACTTGTGTTGTTGGTCATGGTGCTGTTTGTGATCATACTTGTCATGTTGCTGGTCATGGTGGTGTTGGTGATCATGCTGGTCTTTGTAATCATGGTC
>NW_013952984.1:172468-175646 GCF_001266775.1 Austrofundulus limnaeus | reverse complement strand
TTGGTGTTCATGGTGGTGTTGGTGATCATGCTGGTCTTTGTAATCATGGTCATATTGGTGATCATACTGGTCTTTGTAATCATACTTGTGTTGTTGGTCATGGTGCTGTTGGTGATCATACTTGTCATGTTGGTGTTCATGGTGGTGTTGGTGATCATGCTGGTCTTTGTAATCATGGTCATTGATGTGATCATACTGGTCTTTGTGATCAAACTTATGTTGTTGGTCATGGCGGTGTTTGTGATCATGCTGGTCTTTGAAATCATGGTCATGTTGGTGATCATACTTGTCATGTTGCTGGTCATGGTGGTGTTGGTGATCATGCTGGTCTTTGTAATCATGGTCATGGTGGTGATCATACTTGTCATGTTGGTGTTCATGGTGGTGTTGGTGATCATGCTGGTCTTTGTGATCATGGTCATGTTGGTGATCATACTTTTCATGTAGGTGTTCATGGTGGTGTTGGTGATCATGCTGGTCTTTGTAATCATGGTCATGTTGGTGATCATACTTGTCATGTTGGTGTTCATGGTGGTGTTGGTGATCATGCTGGTCTTTGTAATCATGGTCATGTTGGAGATCATACTGGTCTTTGTGATCATACTTGTCATGTTGGTGTTCATGGTGGTGTTTGTTGTAGTTGTGGTGGCGGTGGTGGCCAAGACGACTATATATTTTTTTGTTAAGATTAAAAATAGTGTGCAGAGTTGGATCAATTTGATCTGTAATGTGGCAACTGCTGTCTGTACAGTTGGAAGGACGTGCAAGGTATTCTGTCAAGCCCTGATTACCTGTAAATAAAAAAATAAACTTTGTTTAATACATTCAGTATCAATCAGTTCACAAGTACTTTATCTGGTGGTCTGTTAACAGTTAGAAAAGAATGTTGGTGAGTTCTGTGCTGTGTGTAGAGACTTACTTGGATTGTAGTAATCATAGATGATGACTGTGGATGGCTTCAGTTGCAGTACCACATCCTCAAGAGCCAGTTGTAACTCGTGGTACACAGATATGTCTTTATGCAACTGAGAACAACACAACAAATCTCAGATTAACAAATAGTAATATTGTCAAAAAGCATCATAATTCTGATTCATCTCACCTCCCATAAGTATAAAATAACATGACCATCCTTATATTCAACGTTTTTCACCAGCACACCACTTCTGAGCTGTAAGGAGAAGATATTCATCTTGACTACCATCTTACTCTTATGAATACACAATTTTATACAACATTTCCATTTAGATCAAACACTATTTACTCACATTCCACAAAGACTCTGGAACAGGACAAAATCCAGAAGGCAATGCAATATCAAGGATCACCATGTTTGTACAGCTACTGTCTCCTTGGTATCTTTAATGACACAAGAAAAACATGCTACTTGCTTGTTCTAAGCACAGTCTATCTTCGTATAGATTTTGCAGTAATCAGGGCTGCCAACCTTTGAGTTTAGGTTTAAATGTTAGGTCACTGAGATGTATAAAAATTATTTGAATGCAATCCTCGAATCTCCCATTTGTTTTTAACAGTAACTATTCTAAATCACAATAGGAGTAGAGACTGGTATGTTTACTGTAAGAAGAACAGTTTTGACTAAAGAGGTAACAGTTAATGTTTGTATGTAGTTTGAAAATGTATTAGCTAAACTACTACAATGTTTGGTCTGAATAAAATTATAGCAACAGTTTCAAAAGCTGAACAATAAATTCCCCATTAATGACTGCATACTGAGACAAGAACAGTGGCCTAATCTAAATGCCTAAACAAGCCATAGCTATAATTCAACTTAACATGGAGATGGAAATTTATTGAGTGTTCCCAGCAATAAATGACAATATAAAATATATGTGAAAAAAAAACCACTTGTTTTTGTCTGGTAACTTTCTTGTTGATTACTTACAGAGACTTCAGCTTCAGCATGATGAGTTGTTTGTGACAATGGTTATAGAACACTACCTCCACTTCCACTCTGAAAGGACTTTCAACAACAGTAAGAGCTGGAATGTTGTAGTGAAGAGAAACCTGACAAACAAAGAAAAGAAGTTTGACAGACAATAAAATAAGAAAATATTAATAAAGATCTCTAATATCTAATAAATTTGGTCACATATATAAAAATGTTAAATAAAAAAGTCAGAACATTATTAAACAAAATTGTAAACTACAATTTATTTTAAATATTTTAAATAGTCAGAGGTTATTCATTATAAAACACCACGTGGTTGCTGTCACTGACCTGCACTGAAGTACATGCATAGCCCTCTGCCTTTATCCAGTACTTTCCTTTCAGGTCCTGCAGCATCCGTTCTTGGTAGACTTGTTTGTTCTCTGAATTCACATGAAATGCCAGGTGCTCAGTAGAAGATAACACTGTGACCAAGCCTGAAGCCTTTGAACTGAAGTGATGGGTGTATTGAGCCAGAGCTTTAAGAGCGACCGCAGTGTCCTACAGAATAAACAACAGACAATACAAATAATGCAAATACTTTGAAACAAAACATATACCTGTGCTTTTACACATGAAACCTCAAGTGATATTCGTTTTAGAACAGTAAGTGCAGTTTTCAGAAGTGTTGTCTTATCTAATGGGCTGGAAATCTCCTTTTAGATATTATGTTAATCAATGTTCTTGTTGATTCTGTCTCAGTGTTCTGCTAGATTCTGTCTCAAGCCGCACACCAAACGCGTTTGGAGCAACCAAAGCAGCCAGATTACATGCAAGTCAATGGTGGACGAGCTTCTAGGAGCAGCGCAGCATGTAGCAGCGTGTTTTGCCAGTTGAGAGCATCGCGCAACATGCGGCAGAGCATTTTTCCGCACATGCAGCAGCGGCAAAGCAGCGGCAGCTAAAGTTCAACAAATTGAACTTTGGCTGCTCACCGCGCAGCAGCAACCAATCGGCAGAGAATACTTTTTTCACATGACGGTTTCATGAACCCGACACAGACTAACAGGAGCCTTATTGGCTGAAATTGACAGTCTGCAGTTTATGTTCTAGCTGGAGAGATCAGCACCGATGTGTTGAGACAGTAGCAGCTCGCTGAACTTGGGACGAAAAAAAAAGTCCCTCAGCTCGCAGTTCCTGGAGTAACGAAACTTTAGTAAATAAAACAAAGCCATTGGGCCTCATGCAAGAACCGTTCGTATGCACAGATTTGTTCTTAAGTTGTGC
>NW_013952984.1:169548-171589 GCF_001266775.1 Austrofundulus limnaeus | reverse complement strand
CACTTTTCCTGAAGTTAGAAGAGTTTGTTGAATCTGACGTGACATGTTCGTACGAACCCTTTGTACGAACAAAAGTAAGAGAAATTTAGGAGAAGAATACGAACATGTTCTTGCATGAGGCCAATTGTATTTATTTCATCTTTATTTCATCCGTCATTAAAGACAGACCAGGAAAAACCAAGACCCTCCTCCCTCTACAGCCTCTAGTCTGGTCCCGGTCTGAAAAAAAAGTCCATGAGAGTGCCTCTAATATCTGGTGAATTAATTATCTGCTCTGTGCACAACGTTCGCTTGCTCTTTAGTAAATAAAGCAAAGCTATTTTATTTATTTTATCTTTATTTCAACCGTCAACCGACCGGAAAACGAACAAAGACGCTCCTCCCACTGCACGTCTTTAGACACGTTCGGTGTGAATGGACAGCTGTTGACAAGCAGCCAAACGCATGCGGCAGGAGCATCTTGGCTGCTCCAAACGCTTTTGGTTCTGGTTGATTCAGTCTCAATGTTCTGGCTGATAACTAATAGGTTTTGAGAAATTTAGAAAACAAAACTATAGCTACCTCGACATGAAACCATTACTAACTAATCTTTCAAACTAGAGCTGTGTGCTTAGGATTGGTAGCTTTAATCAACAAAGTAGTAATAAATATATATAAAACTAAAATCTGGGGGAGGAAAAGCAGCCTTCTAAAATCTTAGTTTGTCTTTGTTTTTCCCCTTTTTATGGATATTTATATTTTTAGTATTACTGTTCTAACAATGCTGACCTAGACTTTGTAATAAATAAAATTCTATGTATTGTTCTGACAAACCTGCTTATTCAAATTAAAGGGCCAACCTTTTCACTGGTAGCACATTAAAATGCACCTGTACATACTTTCATCTACTGTTATCTCGCAAGAATAAACTTTCATTCATGTGTTATATAAATATCCTAATATGTCTTTGTTTAATCTGGCAACCTGTAAATAAAACTGCAATAAACTTTGAGCTCAGAAATTAAGAAACTAATGTTAAGTTTTTTTTTCTACTGAAGTGACAAAAAAAACTGGGAGCTCATTCTAAAGAAAATCAGGCTACATTTTCAGTATCACATTTCAAACTTTCACATGCAAATAAAAAGGAGCATTAAGTTTGGGTGCAGTATGCAGCTTTTGAGGCTGCACAGTACCTGAGTAGAGAAAAAGCCTCCATGATAGTTCTGTTGTCCAATGAGCCACCTAACGATGCTTGAGGCACACGTCAGGTCACTGGCAGTAGAGACAGAGGAACTGAGTCTGGCCAGCAGCACATATGAGGTTGTCTCCACATTCAGAGAGGAGGATTTTTTTGACGACAGACTCCAGTAGAGGAGGTCCCCTAGAAACATTTGTCAGGAAACAGTCCAAACAATGTAAACTACAGTAAAGCGAATGACTCCTCTGATTGTTTGACTTTGAGAAGATGACTTGCCTTCTCGTTTTGCCACCGAGTCAAGGTGTTCTAGAAGTTTTGTACGTGTCTCTGTATCTCCTGCCAAGGTGAAGACGTATGCCAGCAGAGCTGTGGTGTACACGTTGCTGAGGTCATCGACATATTCCCTCAGGCAGCTCAGACTCTTCATCACCACGGGATTCTTTAACAGGTTAAAAAAACAACAAAGACTACCTTTAAATGACATTATTAAGATTATTAATTCAACATAACAATTTCAGTATTTTGACCCCTTGTTTTACTTTTCTTTTCGAGCACTTCTTTAAAAAATTTGAAGTAAGGAAAGAAAGAATAAACAGCACTGCAATTCTTTTATTTTTAATAACTTACCAATTTAAAAGTAACAATAAAACAATTAATAACAATTCACAAATCTCAGTAAATGGACTTCTTGTTTCTCATCATGAAAAAATTGCTAACTTATTTAATGAATATTTTATTTCTTCAGTAAGGACATCATTACCGGGACAAGCTAAGAGGACACCGAGGACCTATCCACGTCATCATTTACCCAGAATGCTTTGCATGTAAATAAAATGGCTTCGTCCGTGTAATACATTTTTAAAC
>NW_013952984.1:148292-165342 GCF_001266775.1 Austrofundulus limnaeus | reverse complement strand
TTAAATATTTAGCTAGCCACCTAAATCTTTAAGTTAAATATCCTAAATATTTAAGTTAGGTTAGACCAAGTTAGGTTAGGTTAAGTTAGGTTAGACAAATAGGCCTCTGATCCCCACATCTAGTTTGTTGTTGTCAGACTAGATGTTGATTGTGCTTTTTTCCTCTATTTTGGTTGTTAAAAGCTGGTTTATTTGGCATTTAAGCATTTGGCACTTCTTAAAGCATAACATTTCTAGGGCTCTGTAAAATTTGTTTGATTTCTTCCCAAATTTCCCCATTTTTATTTTTCAAAATCCCACTTTTTTAATTTTTTTCTCCTGAATGCCACATTTTCATTCTGACCATATTAACATAAACAGTGTGTAATTATAATGTGACTTTAACAAACGAACAGCCACAGAATTAAAATTTAATTGCTGTTATTTCATTTTCACAAATATAGACTCCCCCCTCATGATTATAGTGTTTTACCAAAAAACAAACAAAGCCTTTTCATTTTTTCTCAAGAAATATCTGATTCTGCACTGTAAGACCTCATTTTGAATAAACAACACATCATGTAATAATGTAAAAAAATCAGGCTTCAAAATGTAATAAACTCACGCTAAAACTGCATTATGTAATAATTGATGCAAAATGTAATAAAAGTCTTCAACACATTATGTAATAACATTATTACATTTTGTGACAATTGTTACAAAATGTGTTTGTGTAATAATTTGACGCATTATGTAATAAACAATCAAAAACCAGTATTTCTGTTCATCCTAATCCATATACTTGTAATAACTGTCATGTTGCAAATACTACATAATTAAATCTTTATAAGTTTGGTCAATAAACATAGAACTTCTCATCTTTTATTTGCATTTTCAGATTTACTGTCCTGATCTGTTACAGAAATTATTCCACTTTGTAGACAACTCTCAAAATATATCTATAAGTTAGTTACATGTCAACCCCTTCAGATGTTTACCTGTATAATGAGCCTTAAAAATCTGTAATTTTCATTAAAAAAAACTGTATTAATCACACACGGGGGGTTGGGGGGGTGCAGGCGGACTGATGGCTTCTGTATCAGAAGGAAATGAGGGCTGAAGAACTTGTTTCTAACAACAGACTGGGTTGGAAGTGGATATTTGATGTTAATAATTGTTTTTAACGTCCCACAGGCTCTGACATGTGGAATAAATTAGAAACTATAAAACATGAAAACTATCTGTGAGATTGCTCTATACATCCATAAACACAAGAATTTGACTGAAAATGCAAATAAAAGATGAGAAGTTCTGTGTTTATTGACCAAACTTATAAAGATTTAATTATGTAGTATTTGCAACATGACAGTTATTACAAGTATATTGATTAGGATGAACAGAAATACTGGTTTTTGATTGTTTATTACATAATGCACCAGATTATTACACAAACACATTTTGTAATAATTGCCACAAAATGTAATAATGTTATTACATAATGTGTTAAAGACTTTTATTACATTTTGAAGCCTGATTTTATTACATTATTACGTAATGTGTTGTTATTACAAAATGAGGTCTTACATGCACACATAGTAATAAAATCTTGGATCGGCTTAAAGTGTGCAGTATGCTGCAGTCGAACTACTAAAACTGGATCAGATTGTTGCAGTTTCATGACAAAAATTGTGTCATTATGTCACATTGTCGACATTTCAGCCCCTTCTTGTCACAACCAAGGGGCCGAACTTTTGAACCCCCTCCACATAAGAACTTATTGTGTGATTGGTCAGATGTTTCTCCATTGTGCTTAAACTACTCATTTTTTTAAACCTACTCACTTCTAGAAGTCGACTGTTGTAGGCTACCAGGAAGGAGACATTTATAAAGATAGTGAAATGGACAAAAACCTTGAATAGAGTTAAAACAGACATTGCACGGATAAAATCTGTGAAGCTTTAACTGTGACAGATTTGGGCACAAATAACGTCAGGTGATGGGTTTCAGATTTTTATCCGCATCGTAGACTCCAGGAAGAAGAAACCCCGTGCAGTGACGTATGCCGCAGTGCGAGCTCAGAACAGTGTGTCTCAGGGGCTATGAAAGGTGTGTGCAAAAACGAATGTCAAACAACTACATGAACGCGTAGATGTTATTTGTGACGTCCTGCTGAAATTTGTATTATGATGTGTTTCCCTCTAACTCCACAGCATTAAGATACTGTGACCAGAACAACCTCACAGCTGCCAATAAAAAGGTTTGGCCTTTTAGATAAACTACATGCTATCATGAACTGTACACAGTTACTGTTTTCTGTTTGATGGATCAGGAATGTTCTTACCAAGAGTTTTCTGGTCCTGAACCAAAAGTGCTAAATGCACCATTCTTATCCTTGTAGATAAGCTGTCTCTGGTAGCCTGTACAAGAACAGAAACATGACTTGTTATTAGTGCTGCCCTGCCATGTTTCTGTCATAACATGTGATATCTGTTTGTTCAGTCTTTTGCTGCACATTAGTTCTTCTTTCTACTGAGCCAGTGCACCCACACATCAAGTGAATGAGTTATTTAACAACAAAGYAAACTAAAATAAGAAACCAGATGTTATGACAAACTACTGACCTTCAAGGCCTGATAGTTGCCTCTACAACTACAAGAGGACACCAGACCTGCACTGCTTTAGTTGCAGAGTTAGGACCCTAACTGTAGACATTTTGACTACATTATTAAACTGAGTGGGACTTGCCGCTTGTCAAGAGGTGGGACCCCTTTTTTCTGGTTTCTTCTAAAAGTTGATGGGTGTCCTGCAAGTACAGGAGGATGCAGGTATTGATGGCCATGAAAGCTATGTTTTGCTCCCCACATCCATGGGGCAGCTGCAGCAGTCCTCCCATGTTCTTCACACACTGGCTGAAGAYGTCACCTGCACACAGACACTTAGCAAATTTACCTAAACTGGAACTAATAAAAAAATTGACTTATTGATTGTTTAGCTCAATTAACTCAATTCAGATAATTATATTAATTTACCCGAGACTGAAACTTTGGCCTTGAGACATCCTCCAATCACATTAGAAGGGACGTGTACACCAGATTTCTTTCTCAAAAGGCGTCCTGAAAACATGATGAAAGTCTCCATAAACACAGAAGCATGAGCAGAAAACATGTAGGATTTTGTATACCTCTTATAAGTGACAATCATATAAGAATATTGAACTAGAATTTGTTGTGGAAGTAGCTGATGGTCATCTTCAACACCAACTCTATGCTAACAGATCACATTTAAAAGGTTGTTTAAAAGGAATTGTTAAGTTTAAAAGGATGCTATGTAAAATAAAGCATGGAAAACAATTAGGTGTGTCCTATACCAGGTTTTCTGAAACCGAGCAGAAGTGCAAATACTGAGTACCAATAGTGAATACTTACAGAGTAAAACATTACACAATGACTTTAAAAACTCTATTTTTTTATTTAGAACACACTCTTCTTCTTTATAGGCCTACAAGCGATCTGACTGTATAAAATTTATGTGTTTTTATATGCATTTTAGCTTACATTACTTTAGGTATTTTAACGTGTATTGTATTTGTTATTTTGTAATTATGTAGTTTTACATTTAATACTTTTACATTTAATATTTTAGGGTGACTTTTACCATCTGGCTGGGGACTGCAGGTGAAAAATAGCCTTCTGGCTCATTCTGGCATATTTACAGAAATGTTATTAATATGCACTGTCTCTGTAATAAATAAAGGTTTCAAATCAAATATACAGAACGACACATATATGCTGTTGTTCAATTTAAAGATTTTCTTTCAACTTGTTAAATTTGTTTAAACATGGAACAGACAACCTTTTTACTTAGAATGTAAACTGTAATTGAGTAACTCGAGAATCAAAACCAGTATAGAAGTATTGGGGTGTTTGTAAAAATGCTGGTGTTGGTATTGAGACACCACTTTAGACAAAAGAAAATAAGTAATATTACTTTAATTGATTTATAGAACTGTGTCAATTTAAAGTCACATAAACACCTAGCGTGTGACATTCTTTTGGACATATGATAAATGTGCTGAAGTAACGATGTAAAATGATGTGTAAAAATGGTTTGGAAGACCCACAATTAACTTCTGCAACTAGAGTTTCCTTTTTTTTTAAATGCATGAAAATAGAGAAATCATACTGACCTTTTGGGCAGAGCAGCCAACTTTGGGTCTTTATGATCTCAGTTCCCTCAGCCTGAGAGAGAAATTTGTTCAATTATGTTCACAGTAACCTTCAGTTTATTAGGAAAAGTGTAGTGTCTAAGAGTGGGGGCCTCTTCTCAGGAATGCACAGATGTGTTACGTCTCTCTTAGTCTCCAGCTTCAGAGCTCAGCACATTACCATATTAGGGAAAGGAATGTTTAAGGTATACCGTGACAAAATTTATGGTGCCTCTGTTGGACTACACCATGAAACCTAAAGGGCCTTGTACGCCCCTACTTAGCCTTCGTCTTGATCTTTTTACTTGGTGATTCATTTGGCTTAGAAGGCCACAATTTGGTTTTTTGGCTGTAATCTCCTGGACTGCAAAATAAAGATTATTGCTGTTCAACCAGCCTGTTTCAGAGTTTCTCTCTTCAGGAGCAGCAACACAGTTTGCAGAAACAAGATGACCTGGTTTTTACACCTCAGAAGTTTTACATTCAAGAACCAACTTTCCATGAAATGCATGTTATTTTTTTTCACATTTTTTAATGTGTTAAATGCATGATGTTGATGAGAAATTAACTGTTGCTTGTCATAAACTGTGTGACTCTGAAACATTTCAGGAAAGAATCACAGCGGTCCTGCTGGCAGAGAGGTCAGTAATAGCAAGGTGGTAGGGGCCATGTTTTAAAATAAAAACAAATTTTACAAATGTCAAATCTCTTGTGCGAGTTAGCTCACTGTGGCTAACGGATGAAATATGATTTAGGTGAAAACCAAACATTCTGTTCAATTCAATTCAGTTTATTTATATAGTGCCAAGTCACAACATATGTTGTCTGTTGTTCTGTCAGTTTTATAGCATAATTTTATGATTTGTAAATGATCCCTAAATCCTTGTGTTTTTTCTGGTGTTTTCCTCTCCGTTCCTTGTTCACACTAGAAAAAACACTCAGCACAACACCTGCTGCATACAGGGCACCAGTGTTAATGTGAATCTAGGGATGTGGTTGGTTGAATTTAGAAAACGGATAACAAAGAAGCTGGTTTTGCAACGTTGAAGAGTTCAGTTGTATTAATGGAGCATGCTTTATCTTACCTCTCCCTGGGCTGCCACCTTATCATGGTAGAGAGGTTTGAGTGTCCCAATGATCCTAGGAGCTTTGTTGTCGGGGGCTTCATGACCCCAGTAGGGTCACCCAAGGCAAACAGGTCCTAGGTGAGGGATCAGACAAAGTGCATCCCAAAGACCTCTATGATGAGTTACAACAATGGACCTAGTGTTCCCTCGCCTGGACACAGGTCACCGGGACCCACTCTGGAGCCAGGCCTGGAGGCGGGGCACGTTGGCGAGCACCTGGTGGCCGGGCTTTCACCCATAGAGTCCAGCTGGGCACAGCCCAAAGAGGAAACATGGGCCCCCATCCCAATGGGCTGTGGGAGGGGCCGTAGAGGTCAGGTGCAATGTGTGCTGGGCAGTGGTCAAAGGCAAGGACCTTGGCGGTCCGATCCTCTGCTACAGAATCTGGCTGTAGGGATGAGCTGGTGTGTGAGGTTGAGAGGTTCAAACTAGATATCGTTGGACTCACCTCAACGCATCGCTCTGGCTCTGGAACCAGTCTCCTCCAGAGGGGTTGGACACTCTTCCACTCTGGAGTTGTCCATGCTGAGAGGCGCTGAGCAGGAGTGCGCATACTTATTACCCCCCATCTTGGTGCCTGTACGTTGGGGTTCACCCCGGTGAACGAGAGGGTAGCCTCCCTCCGCCTACGTGTGGGGGCGGTTTCTGACTGTTGCTTGTGCCTATGAGCCTAACAGCAGCTCAGATTACCCACCAGGAGTCCTTGATCCTGGAGAGCGCTCCTAACGAGGACTCCCTTGTTCTGCTCGGGGACTTCAACGCTCACATGGGTAATGACAGTGAGATCTGGAGGAGTGTGGTTGGGAGGAACGGCCCCCCCGATCTGAATCCAAGCGGTGTTTTGTTATTGGACTTCTGTGCTCATCATGGATTGTCCATAACAAACACCATGTTCAAACATGAGGGTGTCCATATGTGCTCTTGGCACCAGGACACCGTAGGGTGCTAAGTTTTATACTTTTAGAAGACAAAGTTTCAGTGAGACTGATCGGGTATTGACTTTGTTGCCATCTCATATGATCTGCGGCCGCATGTCTTGGACTGTCAGGTGAAGAGAGGGGCAGAGCTGTTTAACTGACCACTACCTGGTAGTGAGTTGGTTCCGATGCTGGGGGAGGATGCCGGTCAGGCCTGGCAGACCCATGTTCGGTGCCTCCATTGTCGAGGCGGCTTACCGGAGTTGTGGCCACAACTGGGAGATTGATAGGTGGATTGGTGCTGCATCTGCAGTGATGCGGGTGCTGTACCGCACATTGAGAGTTGCCAGTTGAGGTGTCTCAGGCATCTGGTTATAATTTTAGGAGGTTAGGATGCCTCTCTGGTGATGTGTTCCAGGCATGACCCAGAGGAAGACCCAGGACACGATGGAAGGACTATGTTCCTCAGCTGGCCTGAGAACACCTTGGGATTCCCCCAGAGGAGCTGGTCCAAGTGGCTGGGGAGAAGGGAGTCTGGGTCTCTCTGCTTAGGCTGCTGCCCCCACATCCCGACCCCGGATAAGAGGAAGAAAATGAACGGATGGAAGAACAAGCTTTTTTGTACTTTTCTATGTAGACCTTCTGTTTATCTAGAGATGCTAATAATGTTTTTGTGAGCTGACCACCATGGTTAAATTTCAGTAAGAGGATATTACACAACCAATGGGAGGCAGTGCGATCTTTCAGGGTAAATATGTGGGATTTTTTTACAGCTATTAATGAGCTGGCTAGTAGGTCCCTGTGATCACAGGGTCCATGGGTTAACCAGGACTTTTTCTATTAGCTGTGATTAGACCATGTCCAGCCCACAAAAATTAGACATGTTACTTTTATAATGCAAGCATGAAAACAAAAAGTAGCAGGTGTGCAGTGAGCATAATTACAAATATTATTAAAACTGCATCTGAAGTGTGATCCTAAGTGAAAGCATCCATCCATCCATCCATTATCTATACCCACTTCTTCCTTTCGGGGTCACTGATGCCCATATCCAGCAGTCACAGTGAGAGGGGCGGGGTATACCCTGGACAGGTCGCAAGTCCATCACAGGGACACATAGAGACAAACAACCTTTCACTCTCTTACACCTAGGGACCATTCAGGGGATTCTGATGTTATCAGTCCATGAAATGGATGTTAATAGGCATTATCAGTCCCATACAATGGTTTCAGAATGTCCCTACTGTGCCTTCTAGCCTTCATACTGTCCCGACAGTGCCCCCTAGTGGGTTAATATATCAATGACAATGAATGTGTAAATAATCATTTAAGCAAAACATATTTTAATAAACTTTTTGTCCTTGCCTGGTAGTGTTCCTTGCTCTTGCTGTCTGTTGGTCTCAAACCCTGGTCTCTCACTCAGTGGTCCGATGCTCTACCCATTGCCATATTAGAAGGCCACAATATACATCCGTCGGAGGGCGGTGTCTTTAAAACTGACCATGACATTTTCTCTAAGGTTAAACTTAGTGGCTTTTTGCCTCATGTTATCCTGTTTTTTTATGCCTCGTATTAACAAGATAGTGCTTTTATTGCCTCATATTAACCTTAGTGGCTTCATGCCTCATTTTAACCAGCTGACAATCGGAAGCCATTCTATGGGACGGGGGAACCTGCTAAGGCCTATTAACGTCCATTTCATGGATGATAACATCCAAAGCGGGTGGACAATTTAGGGTTACCAATTAACCTAACAGTCATGTTTTTGGTGTGTGGCAGGAAGCCGGAGTACCCGGAGAGAACCCATGCATGCACGGAGAGAACATGCAAACTCTACCCAGAAAGGTTCCCCATTCCTCGAGAGGCATGAGCTCTACCAACTGAGCAACCACGCCACCCTGTTAAAATGCTAAAGAGGTAAATATTGTCATCTTGTTTAATCACCAACCTTTACTGTAAAGGATCGTTTTTCCACAACAGTGTGGCCTTTTTTTGGCACGTGCACCTGTTGATCACAACAAGGAGTCTGTGAAGGCACAGCCTTAGCAGTCAGAACCACGTCCACATCCCCTAGAAAAGATAAGCAATAAGCCATTTATTTCAGCCTCTTTAAATAATTTAAGCATTTTATACTGAGGCAGAGCTGAAATGGAGATACAGTATTGTAAAGTAGGTCAGACAGATATTTCTTCACTTTGCTTGTTAAAATTCTGACACTCACCAATAACTGAAGGAGTGAAAATCCATTGGATGCTCTTTTTATTGCCGGCACAAAGACAAAATGTAAACTGGTCACTATCCTTGGCAATGTGGGTGAAGGCCAAAGAGGCAGATGGAGTCATTTTGACCTGATTATGACAAACAAGACAACATTAACTGAAAGTTCAGCAAAAGTGTTGCTACAAATATAAACAGTTTTGCATTTGGATTAAGTAATTTAAAGTGTCAAAGTCGTTAAGTCACCCCATGAATAGTGGGAGATCATGTGTATATGTGTGTTTGTTTTAATTGACTAAATAAAACAATGAATTTAAAATATGTGCCTCCTAAGTCTCTTTTTTGGTCTCAGGAACTTGTTTCTTTTCTCCAAGAGTCAACGATCAATCAAATCAAATCTAAATGTTATTTATATAGCACCTTACACACCCCTAGGCTGCACAACAAAATAAAAATACAGTAATATAAAAGTGTGCAAACAATCCCCACTTACAAAAGAAGCAGAAAAAAGAAACACAAAATTAAAACAGAAATAGTTAAAGAAAAAATAATAATGAAAGAGAGAGACTGGACTGCATGTGCTCTCTGGAGTTAAAAGCTAAACCACGAAGATAAGTTTTAAAATGAGATTCAAATTCATTAAGTGTTATGGCAGATCTCACAAAAAAGGAGCACGTTCCAGAGTTTAGGAGCTACAGCTGAGAATGCTCTGTCCTCTTTAGTCACCAGCCAAGTCCTAGGAACCAACAAGAGCACCTGATTTCTACAGGATGATAACTGTATAGGAGCTCAGAAAGGTAAACAGGTGCCAGACTATTGAAATTTTTAAAAACCAAGAGTAAAACTTTAGAAACAATCCTAAAGGAAACAGGCAACCAATGAAAAGAATGCAATACAGGGGTAATGTGCTCACATCCTCTTGTCCCCATTAACAAATGAGCCGTGGAATTTTGGATCAGTTGAAGACGGTGGACCAGACTGGTCAATTCCAAATAAAGGAATGAATAACCCTCTCAAGGGTGTCAAGCTGAAGATAAGGCTTGATTTGGTTAATAAGTCTTAAATGATAAATCCAGACCAGACCACTGCACTGACTTGTCTGTCAAATTTGGAGTTATTGTCTAAAATAACCCCAAGATTCCTAATAAAGTGACAATCTGAGTCCAAGGAGCCAACAGCACTGTCAAATCCTACCAATAGGTCAGTTTTGCTGAACCCAATGACCTCTGTTTTATTTTCATTTAGACAAAGAAAGTTTAGCTCCATTCATCTTTTAACATTAAACAATTCTGCAGATTCTCCATACACTAAGCTCCACCAGATATTTAAGGTAAATAAATCTGGATGTCATCTGTATAAAAATGAAATGACACATTACATTTCTTGAAAACGGACCCCCAGCGGAAGCAAAGAGAAAATAAAATGGGTCCCAGTATGGAGCCTTGAGGTACCCCACATTTCAGAGGAGCCTCTGTGGAAGAAAATTCTCCAATTTGGACAGAAAAACTCCTATCAGACAACAGAAGAGAGGAGAAAACCTCAACAGTACTGGGGCATGTAAGACAAACAAGTACACACATATATGTATGGTACTATTATCTTTATGGGGATTTTGCATTGATTTCTGTTCATTTCTACAGCCTAATCCTGACCCCTTACCCTAAACGTAAACTAAACTCAATTCCCATCTTAGTCCTAAACCTAATTACCAACCCACCAACAGCATTACCCCCCATGGGAACTAGGCTCAGGTTCGCAGTTAGTCCCTACAAGTAGGTGTGTATGTTAAAAATTGTCCCCACATGGTAGAGAATACCCACTCACACACTCACAAACTTGTATTTCTATCTCATTAGGACCATGTATTGACTTCCACTCATTTTCTGTCATTTCTGTAGCCTGACCCTAAACCTTCATCTAACCACCAATACAAAAAATGGCTTTCTACTATATTTGGACAGGGTCCTATGAACTGTAGGAATACCCACAAACCCACATTTTGCCTTTCACACCCAAGTTTTAAACTAAAACATTCCATGATGTGAAATGAGTTGTAGGAATTTTGGCCAAACATCAAAATTAGCGTTACAAGCTCATGTACTATCATGAAATGTCATGCTCAGTTTTGTGAATGACTCTCAGTTACCACCACATCCTATCTTAGCTCAATACCTGTAAACCTCACTTCAGTGTAACCTTTTCTGTTAGCTGTGGCGAACTTTCTGTTCAGTTTAGGAAATGGAAGTGACTAGAACAATCTTTTTGACATAGCGAAGAGACAAGGTTTTTTGACATAGCGAAGAAACAAGGTAGTTTACACAACGTATTTTCATTCACCTTGATGGAGCTGTGCAGGTAGTTGATAACAGTTGCCTTCAGTACGACGCTCTCTCCCAACACCAGAGAGCTGGGCAGGGTGAAATCAAGTGAAAATGGTCGAAAGACCCTGAATGATGTGCGAGAAGCCAAACCAAAAGAGTGAGGAGACARACAGTAAATCTCTGTCTCCCAGGTGTTTATGGTCTCTGGTGCCTTGTAGGTCACACACTTTTCTCCATGCTCTCTGCAACAGCACATACACATAAACACATGGTGTCATGCAGAGAGTCAACTTTGTCACCTTTTTATCCAAATCACTAACAAGTAAACAACAATCCTTGTCAGCAGAGTTGTGTGTTTCCAGTCATGGGGAACAAAACATCCAACTTGTTTAATATCAAGGGTTGAAGGTATTCAAASCAATCTTTGGAATTATCACATTTATTTGGAACAAAAACTCACCCAACTTCCACCAGGTCAAATATCCAGGTTGCTGTAGAAAGTGTTTGGGCCGGCTCAAGATGTTCATTATGATTGCACGAATATGGGATTCTTCCAGGGTCAGGAATATCATCCCAATCCTGTGATTTTTTCTCTTGATTCTTCTCTTTGTTTTGTCTCAACCAGAAAGCTGAAAGTATAAAGTAAAGTTTAAAAAGTGTTTTAGTTTGTGATATTTGAAAAAGCAAGTAGGGGGCCAAAAACCTTGATGGTATCTTTTCCTTTTCAACCTGAGACCTACAGGATTTTGGGTAACCAAGTTTGAGATCAGCTGCAGTCCTTCATTCTGTGCAAAATGATATTCAAACAGCAAAACAGTTCAGTATAGGAAAACAACAGGACTACCAAAACTATCCTAATTTAAACTTTAAGGAATATGTAATGCCTATCACTTCAAAAACTGTGTAGGCATCATATTTTTCTTGATTTGTTACAGTTAAAACAGTATCTCTCTTTGGCAGAAACATCTCTGACAGAAAGACACACAATCACACAGACAGGCATATCATTCTAATCCATTTTAGCCTTTTGATAGCAGGTATTAGTGATGTTGGGCTTCTTGAGGCTAATTATGTGCAAAATGATTTTATGTCACTGGTCTCAAAACTGACCTTTTCTTCCAGGATCTGTTCTGAAAACCTTGAGAGGACGTTCGGTTCAGTGACACTCACTCCACATAGAGAATTGGGGTCAGCCTTTAGACACAGTTTGGTCTCTTCTCCGGGCAAAGCTTTGGATGGTGCAAACTTTGCACTTACCTGAAATGCACAAAACACACACCAGAAATGCATCAATTCAAATAACTGTGATCAAGAGTTTTATTTTCTAATAGAATAGAATAGAATAGAATAGAATAGAATAGAATAGAATAGAATAGAATAGAATAGAATTCAACTTTATTGTCATTGCACATGTCACAAGTACAAGGCAACGAAATGCAGTTTGCATCCATCCAGAAGTGCTTGGCATGAAATAGAAATGTATACAGTATATTATATTACAAATGTACAGTATTTCTTTTAATATGTTATAGGTGTAAGTACAATTATATACAGGTTATGAATGTACAGGACATGAATTTACTGACTTTAATTTACAGAAATATGAATTTACATCTTATGATCATGTTCTAAATATGGTGGCATATAAATTGATTATGTAATTATTAACAAGAGTAGATTATTTGTACAGTGTTGGGCAAAACAGTGCAGATAGTGTTGTTAGGTCCATGGATTTTGGGTATTTTGCTGATGTCAGGAGACAGAGTTCAGCTGTAGGAAAGAAGCTTTTCCGGTACCTGGTCTCTTAGTCCAGAGGCTCCTGTAGCGCCTCCTAGAGGGCAGGAGGGTGAATAGTCTGTGAGCTGGGTGACTAGAGTCTTTGATGATTTTCCCAGCCCTTTTCAGACACCACTTTTTGTAGATGTCCTCTATGGCAAGAAGTGGTGCTCCGATGACGCGCTGGGCGGCTTTCACCACCCTCTGTAGCGCTTTCCGGTCTGATGCCGAGCAGTTCCCGTACCAGACTGTTGCTGCATTTCCATTGACCATGAAAATGTGCAAATTGGAATTTCGAAAATAAATTTGCTCAAAGGAAAACCGTCAATTTCAAAAAAGATTACTTTTTTCGACAAAATGTTTTTGCGCTAGGATGAGGTGGTTTTTCGGCCATATTGAAATTGGTGTTTTTCACAAAACTGCAATGGAAACCCTTTTTTCGCATCACAGGAGTCACGTGATCAACAACCGGCTGTTTCTACAAGCAAAAAAGACGACGACAAAGAAGATAACAGGAAGCAGAAGTAGTAGTAAAATCACTGAAGTAGTAAAATAATGTAGTAAACTCACCGACTACTATTTCCCAAAAACACAGCATACGTAGCCGCTCCCAAGTAGGGACTTGTCTCTGGAAAGCCTCGATAAAAGACGCCGACGTCTCCTCTGATGATGAGCGCTAGTGTCGTGGTAGCAACATGCTATGTGTTTACATCCATCGCTGCCATGTTTGTAATGACTTATCATGAGAACAAACGTATTCACGTGTGACTTTAATAGCATTTCTTACTTAATGGAAACACTGCAGTTGCGAAACTGTGTTTTTTCAACATTAACAGAATATCGACAAAGTTTTGTGCACATTTGCAATGGAAACGCAGCTTGTGATGCAGTTGGTCAGGATGCTCTCAATGGTGCAGCAGTAAAAATTAATCAGGATGTCTGAGGACAGGTGGTTCTTCCTCAGCGACCTCAGGAAGAAGAGGCGCTGGTGAGCTTTCTTGACCAACATGGAACAGCCGGTCGTCCAGGTGAGATCCTTGGAGATGTGGATGCCCAGGAACTTGAAAGTGTTCACATGCTCCACTGCCATACCCTTGATGTGGATGGGTGTATGTGGGTCAACGTTCCTCCTGAAGTCCAGGATGAACTCCTTGGTCTTCTCGGCGTTGAGCTGCAGGTTGTTGGTGTCGTACCACTCAGCCAGATGATTCACCTCCTCCCTATAGGCAGTCTCATCATTGTCTTTGATGAGGCCGATCACCGTGGTGTCATCTGCAATCTTAATGATGATGTTGGAACCGTCGACGGGTTTGCAGTCGTCGGTGAGTAGGGAGTAGAGGAAGGGACTCATCACACTGCCATGTGGTACACCAGTGTTTATGGTGATGGTAGATGAGCACTGGTTGTCTAGCCTAATGTTGTTGTTGCAACTAAAGTAAACCAATGTATGCAGTAATCATTTTTTTGTTTAACCTGCATTTAAACAGGAAGTCTAATTGAGATTAAAAACCTTTTCAAAAAGTACCTGCTCAAGGTTGGCAGCAGCAAATACAACACATAATGTACTTCCCACATGAAAGTAAAACAACCAAATAATAACATAAAATAGAAATACATTAAAAAATTAGCTAATTAATTGTATGTATTCCCCTTAAGGTAAAATTATCTAGTAGCAATACATAAAACAGCCCAATGTACCCAGACATACCTAGTATTTACAGAATACTATTTGCTCACGCAGCTGTGAGTGCACTGGACAAACTAACTGTATGTGTATACAGAAATATTAACGTATCTGATTAACCAGATGCAAACATTACAGATTATTTTAAAAAGGCTTTTTCCTCCTCTAACTTTGGTGAGTAAACAACTAGCCCACTACTGTTGTTGTTGTTTATATGCTTCTCATAGGGCTCTACATTAACTTCTTTTAGCCTATTGCACTGGTGCTGCAGAGGTTGCTGGTTTTTTTGAGGAGATAGGTTATAGTGCCAGCATAAAGTCTGTTACAATCTCTTAAAAACCAACAGTAGTGCCTATCATTACTTAAACACTGGCAAAAGAAAGAACTGAAAGTTTTGTTCAGTTCTATTGAACAATTGTCAATATTCAGTGTGTTTTTAATTTAAAAAATACATTTTATCTGTGATATGTATTGTATTCAAGCCAGCCAAAATTGAAAAGATGGCATTTATTTCTTTACTACAAACACTGCTTTATGCTAAAGCACTGTGTAGGTAGAAGACCTCAAATTATTTTTAGGTATTTGAATTGCTTGGAAAAGTTATTTAGCCTTAAAAATGCTATTGAGACTAGTTTTGAAGGTGGAAAAAAATGTGAAAAAATGACTATATTATTTGATCTATTATAACAGCTCTATGATACATTTACCTCCCGTTAATCTAATAAAATAAGTCTTTTCCTTTCATCTCTTGTAGGCACCTGCTTCGGATGTTATCATCCATGAAACGGTCGTTATTAGGCGTTATCAGTCCAACAGAATGGCTTCAGAATGTCCCGCCTGTGCCAGTTAGCAGGTTCCCCGTCCCATAGAATGGCTTCTGATTGTCAGCTGGTTAGTAATCTGGTTAATATGAGGCATAAAACCACCAAGGTTAACCTTAGAGCAGATGGCATTGTTAGAATTAACCTCCGACGAACAAGTACTGTGGCCTCTCAATAGGGCAATGGGTAGAGTGATGGACCACAGAATGGGATACCAGGGTTCAAGCCTGACACTGACACAAAACATTTATTACAATATGTTTTGGTTATTTCCACATTCATTATCATTAATATATTAACCCACTAGGGGGCACTGTCAGGACAGGCTGAAGCCTAGAAGGCACAGTAGGGACCCTCTGAAGCCATTGTATGGGACTGATAACRCCTAATAACGTCCATTTCATGGATTGACAACATCAGAATCCCCCTGATTTTTGTTCTACGTTAAAACAAATACATGTCTATTTTTGTTCTAACTATAACTTCAATGTCAAATGGAAAACCCTTTTGATGATTCAGCACAGTCTTGGAGTGGAATTTTTTTTTTTAACTTTTTGAATAATTTATCAGGAACAGATTTAAGGGCATTTCAGTTTATTTCTGTGGAACATTGATTTGACATACAAGTAATTTGTGTTAAGAGCTCCATCTCAGAACGAATTAAACTTGTAATTCAAGGCACCACTAAACTATTTACAAGTACAAATTAAAATGTATATTGTTTTCAGAGTGATTTTACAGAACCTTGTAACTCTCAGAAACGTGTATAAAACCACTCTGCTACAAATTCTACCCCACCTGTAAAGACTTGAGCATAAAAATACAATAAAGTGAGTGGTGAGTTCTTAAGTACAGAAATGTAGTTTATCTGTGGTGAACACAAAAGATTTTTAAACTGATATAAACTAATTTTTAGTCCTAAAATCTCAAACATTAAACTGAGATATGGTCACAAGTGTGCTGGTTTCTCCACTTGAGTTTCTTCAACTGCCTCCATTGCTGGTTCTGTTTGAAATGAAGGTGGAGCTCAGCTCACGACCGTTAATGAAGATGATGTAATTCCAACTATATCCCAGGTGTGAGCTACAACTGTGATTGGTTCCCCTTGAGGAACATAGTGTGGCCAATTGCATTTCAAGAAAAAAAGCCCAGCAACAGCTGATTACAAAACTATGCTGAACCAAAAGTAACAAGTAACTAAAAACTTAGAAATGTAGTGGAGTCAAAAGTACAATATTTGTTTTTGAAATGTAGTAGAGTGAAAGTCACAAGTACCCCAAAAAATAATTACTCAAGTAATGATACTCGAAATGTACATAAGTACAGTAATCACATAAATGTACTCCACTACTGTCTACCATTGTTCACCACCCAGGAGCTTCAAGCTGACAAGGCTCGCTTTCATAACAATTTTTGTCAAAAGTTGCACAAAGTTCAAAATTTTCAACTCCAGTGTTGAACGCTCAAAACGCGCCGCTCTAATCGCACTAGATGCACCGCAGCAGTTCCCGATGCTGTTTGACGTGCATCCATCATAGACTTTGCACGTAAACCTGATGCTCCTGACGCTGAAATCACGTTCAGTGTGAACACAGCATCAGCCTTTAAGGCAGAGATTCTTAACCCATGGGCCGCGGCCCAATTGTGGGCCGTGACCGCCACCTTGAGGGCCTCAAAAGAACAACAGTTTTTAACTTTGGGCCACAGAGGGCCGTGGGACTGCATTGATTTTGAATAAGGTGCAATACACTTTCTCACCACTAGTAGCAGTAGTGCACCACTCAGATGTTTAACAACTTTTTTATATGTAGAAGAAGAACCTTAGAAACCTGCTGAGAATGGAAACTTATTTTAAAATGAAAAGTAGAAGCAAAAATGAAAGTAACTCATCAAAAAACAGCAAGTTTGTCACTAACATGAAGTACAGCTTCTGTTTTTACCATGTAATATTGTAAAAGTTCAAAACATTATCAAATACACTTGCAATGCAGCTATATTTTAATT
>NW_013952984.1:146742-148154 GCF_001266775.1 Austrofundulus limnaeus | reverse complement strand
GTGTGTGTGTGTGTGTGTGTGTGTGTGTTGATAAAGCTGAATGGTCTGTTGACTGACCTTTGTATTTGTTCAAATAATTGTTATGGCCAGGTTACAATATAAAAATGTTTGTTATAATCATGTCTTGTGATTATTTGACAGGAGTTTTACTCTTAAACTGTAAGTGTATTTAATTTAATTATGTTAGTTATGTTAGTTATGATAGTTTAGTTGTAAAATGATTATGTAAATACAATAAAAAATTAAACCAAAATCTAGAATAAGTATCATTTTTGATCCATACATTAGTAATGTCTGACTGGACCTCGTGTCACTTTGTGTTCAATAAATTGGGCCCCGAGGTCAAAAAGGTTAAGAACCCCTGGTTTATCCAATCATGACACTCAGCTGTTTCCAGTTAACCTGTTCAGCTGTGAAATGTTTTTTGAGCAATCCTCAACTTTCCCAGTCTTTTGTTGCCCCCTTCCCAGCTTGATTTGAAATTCATTAAAGGCATCCAGTTCAAAATGAGTGAATATTTGCAAATAACCAATAAAGATTATCCATTTGAATATTACATATTTTGTCTTTGTCATTGTCTTTTTTATTATTTATGTTTTACACAACGTCTCTACTTCATTAGAATTGGAGTTGTAGTTAGCTTTGCAAAAGGTCACTAAGAACTGACATGCTTTAGTCCAAATACAGATCAGTGGGCAGTAACAGGTTTGTACACTACTTTTAGAGAATCTTCCACTGACCTTATTTTTGAAGCATTTCTCTGTGTTGAACTTAGCGCTGTTGGAGAGCAGTTTGTCACAGCTGACGACCACATACGCTACAACCTGAATAGATGGTGTGAAGTCTGGCTGCACTTTCATCTTGAAGACAAACTGTCCACTATTCACTGAAACAGTAAGCAGATCATAAGTTGTACTAAACATCAAATAAACTTTTTAACGTTCATCACCCATACATTGCTTCAAGTTTCAATAAAACTAATAAAATGTTTAATGTTCTTATCCCAATGTGATCTAATCCTGTTTTTACAAACCTGGTGAGAAGAGATGTAACGGTTTATGTTCGTGGAAGATGATGTGTCCTCTGGATACGGCCTGGGGAGTTTAAAAGATTACAAATTACATCAGATTACATCAAATTACAGATTACATCAGAAGTCCAACATTTCACTGATCACATCAACTCTGTGGATAAATATATAAAGTTCACACGAGAGGGTGTGAAAGACGACAGGTTGGCGTTCCTGGACTGTGAGGTCTCAGTTTCAGATGGAGGACGGTTGGAAACTGACGTGTATCACAAACCCACCCATACAGACCAGTATTTGTGTTTTGATTCCCACCACCCACTGGAACACAAGTTAGGAGTGATCAGGACTCTGTACCACAGAGCAGACAGTGTCCCTACAAACC
>NW_013952984.1:143128-146137 GCF_001266775.1 Austrofundulus limnaeus | reverse complement strand
TACACTCATCTACAGGCCAGGACTCTGCAGTTTACACTCATCTACAGGCCAGGACTCTGCAGTTTACACTCATCTACAGGCCAGGACTCTGCAGTAAAGGAAGCCATCTTTGTGAAGAAAAACCGTCCGCCATTAAACAGAGGTGGAGGCCTTCGTGTCTAGTTGTCCTCCTCCTACAATGCTGTTATTGCAAGTATGACTCCGCCCCCTGTGAGCAAAAGGTGTGAATCAGGGCCCCAATGGTACCAGCACAAAGAGAAAATACAAAAACAAGGGGATGTTAAAACCCCCCGCTTCCATTCACTACATTCACACAACACGACACGGGTCAGGTGATGGGGCACATGACCCTCTGTGAACAATAGAGCTAATCAAGCCTATTGTTAGTTGATGGCCCTATTTTGCATTTGACTAACCTGTTTGTCCACCATGTGGAGGCAGTGTTTATAAGGCTGAGTTCACCCGAAACTCATCAGACTGAAGAAGTCTCTTGGAGGAGAGACGAAACCTTTCATTAAAGAAGAACCCATCCAGAGGAACTACTGATTTTTTCTTTTTGATTTTTTCTACCTGGATAACTGAGATGCATCAGGACATTACATCAGTTAGTAGTTTTCAAACTTTTCATGTAATACTAAGCTCTTCTTTCCTCCTTGAATCACCACCTTATTGTGGTGGATGTATTTGTGCATCTGATTCATCCTATAAGTTATGCTTTCGGGGGCAATTTATGCCGCTTGGAGATTCTCCCAAGGCAGATAGGCCCTAGGTGACGGGCCAGACAAAATGTGATTCAAAAACACAGTATGTATGTACAGATTCAAATACAATACAAAGTCCATGTCCCTTGCCTGGGCGAAGGTTATCAGGGCCCTACCCCGGAGTCAGGCCTGGCTGAGGAGCTTGTCAGCGAACACGTGATGACCAAGTCTCTACCCATGGGACCTGATCAGGCTCAGCCAAAACGAGCAACATGGTCAGGTGTATGATGCCATTGGTAGGGGCCGAATGCGAGGGCCTGGGCTCTCTGATCCTGGCATGCAAAAGCTGGCTCTTGGGACCTGGAACATTATTTCTCTAGTGGGGGAGGGGCTTCAACTTGTGCCTGAGGTTCAGAGGTACTGACTAAATACATCCTCTCAACCTATAATCTGGCTCACCTAAACACACAGTATGGGCTTTGAAACCAATGTCCTTGAGAGGAGCTGGAGATTCCTCTTTTCTGGAGTTGCCCATGGTGAGAGGCGCCAAGCTGATGTGGGTCTCCATTTTTTGCCCCCTGTCTTAGTGCCTGTGTGTTAGAGATAAGAGCATTGGAGTGGGGGACAGGCTCTGATGGTTGTTTGTGCCTATGCACCAAATGACTGTTCGCACCATATTCAGCCATCTTGGAGTCCATAGCAGAGGTACTGGAAGGTGCTCTAGCTGGGGTCTCTTTCCGAACCCGAGCAGTGTTGTGTTGTTGTACACCCTCTGGGTGGGTATCAGGACATTAACCCTCTGGACACTTTGCCCCAGACATTTACCCCCCAGGACACCCCCACCCCCAAAACTTAATACTGTCAACCAACTGTCAACCAACAATCCCAGCCCTTATATTTGGGAGAAAATAGAAATTTTTGATTTCTAAAGATTTACAGTGTTTTGGTTCAAAATCAGTATTTCTGTTGTTACTGCTGAAAAAAGGTGCTTCATTAATTGTATTTAGGGTAACTTTTTTACAATTCAAATAAGGTTTTTGAAATGCAATTATTGAAAACATTTTATTCATTCCCAGTCATTCACACTTGGTTGACAGCACTAACTGCTGGGGGTGGGGTGTAATGACCCACTAGTGCCACTTAGTGTAGTGTCGGTACGGTTCGGTACAGTTCCAAGCCATTTCCATTAGGCCAGATTCATGGAACCGGACCTTTTTTTAGTATCCACTTCATTGTGGTTCCAAGCGGTCCCAGTCGACACCAAAATGCGATGTCAGAACACTTCATCACTGATTGGCTAGGGGCTGGAGTCACTGGTTGCGTCTAAGCTGCCTTTACAACAATAACTCAAGGAGCCATTTTTTCAATTGTAGCAGTGACATTAATTGTGTTTCTATCAATTTTAATTTGAATTTTTAGCATTTTTTTTTAAATTCAGAACTTATTCGGCAAATGTGTTTCCATCTCTCATTTTGCACATAAACTTTTTTTTTTCGAAAACCCCAAAACCACCTCCACCAACCACCCAAAACACACCCACTGGAACCGGACTGGAACGTCAACGGAAAAGCACCCGAACTGACCCGTTCTGACACTGATCTGAACTGACACTGCACTAAGTAACACTAGTGGAAGAGGGGCATAAGTGTCTGGGGTGTAAGTGTCTTCCTGGTGTGTTTCAATTACAGTGGCATCACTCTCCTTAGCCTCCCTTAAAAGGTCTATTTAGGACTATCAGAGAAGAAAGTCAGATTGATGGTTGAACCTCAGGTTCAGGAGGAACAAATGTGGGTCTGTCCTGGCCATGGAACACTTGACCAAACTTTCACCCCCACTAAGGTCCTTAAAGGGATAATGGGAGTTTGCCTATGCAGTCTACTTGTGTTTTGTGGAGTTGGAGAAGGGGTTTGACCCTGTTCCTCAAGGTACACTGTGGGGGATGCTCCGCAAGTATGGGATTGTGGATTACTGTTTCGTGCCATTTAGTCCCTATACAAGCAGTGAGAATTTGGATCGCATTCAGGATGGGAGTTGAACTCTGCTGCCCATCGTCACTGTATGGGGTGCCGTTTGTAAAGTTACACAGTCAAAAATTACCACCAATATTTTTGTTTTATTTAACCTTTTTATAAGAAAAACAGAACAGATTTATTTTTCAAAGTCAGTTTTTCACCATATAATTCATGCATTTATAAAATGTCATACTTTATAAACTAAATATTTAACTTACAAATTAATTATTTAGTTAACAAGCTAAATATTTAACTTGTGACTTAAATATTTAGTTTTGAGCTAAATATTTAGCTTG
>NW_013952984.1:138036-139652 GCF_001266775.1 Austrofundulus limnaeus | reverse complement strand
TTTAGGGGTGCTTTTTACTTTTATATTGTTTATTGATTTATTTTTAATTTTAACACGTCATTGTGCCAAATAATGATGACCCTCAACTGAATGTTTAAAACTAATATTAATAACTTTACCCAATGAACAGGCGCAATACTGATAACCACCAACAGTGAATTTAGAGGAGTGTTTCACTTTTTCTGATTTAGTCATAAGTCTACTCATAACCAAACACAGAGCATCATGAAGCCTTCAGAACTTAAAATGACACGGTGTTATGGTGACAAAACAACAAAAACATTTGTCATCATAAGTCAGATTGCATATGTGTATGTTCTGTATGTAAAGATAATCATCACTTCCTTGTCATTACTCATCTTCAGTGATAGACCTTGGTGATGTTTCAAACTGTTAAACACTGCCACCAACTGTTCAGGAGGATTATTACACCCCTAAAGGTTGTTTCACTGTGGAAGGGGTGTGTACAGCAGGGTGGCCAATGGGGTGGCCAAAGTTTTGTCTGTGGTGGCCATGGCCACCCTCTGGCTACACCCCTGATGCTCGGGCAGCAAAGGCTCATGGGACTTTTCATAAATTAAAATTTGAGTATATGTGGTGTAAGTGTGGCATGGGTATAAGGTGTGCAAATATAGATGTGTTCTTAAATCTAATCTAAAGGTATCTTGTTACTTGTATTTTATGTTTAATCTTAACATAATTCATGGTTAAAGTGAGTACCATGAGTTAAGACTATCTGACTTCAGCTCCTTGTACCCATAGTTGGACCAATGGTTGAAAAGTGGAAATATAGAGTTTCTACATAGGACATGAGATTACAATATAGTAAGTCCAATGTCTAACAGGACAAGAATGGACACAAGTCCATTGTCTGCACTGCAAAAACTGTCCACCTAACCAAGTTTTAAAACCTTATATCAGCCAAAAAGTCTTTTTGATCTTGTTTTGAGAATGATTTACTAAACAAGAACTGATTGTGTAAGAATAATCATCTTGTTTTCAGAATGTGTAAGATTATTTGTCTTGTCAGTCTGAAAATTTGACTCTAATTAAGTCAAACATTTCTGCCAGTGGAGTAAGAACATTTTTCTTGGTAAGATTCTTGAAACACTTGATTTGACTCAATTTTTTCTTCTCATTTCAAGAATCTTACCAAGTAAAATTTTCTTACTCAACTGGCAGAAATTTTTGACTTAATTTGAGTCAAATGTTCAGACTATGATGCTGTGTACACAAAAGTGAACAAACCCTGTAACCGGCTGCACTGAATAAACATTCTGCAGAACATATTTTCATCATTTATAAAAAGAACTTTCAACACCAAGATGAGATTGTAACCATAAAACCATACCTCTTCTCGTTCCGTCTTGCACGGAGAAGTCAAGCTGATTTCCTTGGAGATTTTCTGGATGAACGCAGGTTTACAGGCCTGGTAGTTTTTGAGAGGCCGGCAGACCCTCACTTTGATATCTCCTTTAACAGGTCTCCCATGTTTGTGCCTAAACGAACATAAAATGGTTCACTCATTAAAGGGAACCTGAATCCAAAGCATGCAAAAACAATCTGTCTTTTTACTTACTTTCCACATACTTGAACCTCAAACGAATCCTGTCCGA
>NW_013952984.1:135918-137966 GCF_001266775.1 Austrofundulus limnaeus | reverse complement strand
CTACAATCCGGTAGAAACCCTCCATGGCCTCAGAGTTCAGATGGTATAACAGCTGTAATATTTTGCTGCTAGATGTTTGATTTACCCACCGACCAATCCAGTTGTTGTCAGGATCCTGTTCAGTGACATTAGTTAGGGGTTGACATCACTGGAAAATCAACATTTTGTGGTAAAATCTTCAAAAATTAGAAAACTTTGATTTGGATTGTTGGATTTTCATTCCAATGATGATCCCAAATCAGCACAAAATTGATTCACTTTGATTTCACTTTTCCCTATTATAGTTTTGATTTTAGAAAAAATGTGTTCTTATTTTCTTAAAATGCTGCTCTTTTCCTGTAAATAATTTAAATCTTAATATTTTGCTGTAAAAACTTGTTTGTAACTTAAACACTAAAATGAACAAAAACACACAAATGGTTTGTGGATGTTTTCTTACCTTGATGATAATTGTGTCATACTGGGAATGAAAAAGAAAAAAAGTTTAACTTGACTGATTACCTTTCAGAGTCAACACTATTCAACATGGCCATCACAACTAATCCAAATCAGTCAAAATGGTTATATTTCTGACAGTTTTACTGACACTGAACTAAATTTGGTGTGGTAGAAGCCACAGTCAATCTCAACACATACTCTGAATGCTGCACATTGTGCAACATCTTTATTAAAATTTGAACCATTTTAAAACATGGCCTGCCTGTTAGTAAAATATCTCAAACTACTACATAAACTCACTGAATGTTTGCATTCAACTTGTTACCATTCTAAATCATTCAGTTTGAATGGTTTTGAGCAACAGCTTCATGTGGTGATTGCTGAGATTCATCCTCAACATCTCTCAGGTCTAACATGTCACAAAACATCACAATATCACACATAAAGCCGCTGAGCAGGTTTGACCAAAACAGTGCCATCATTTCTCATCATAAAACCATTTCAACCAAAAACAACAGGATCAAAGAGGGTGGACAATATGTATTCCTTCTAGGAATGCCAGAACTTTATTGTGTGAATAGTTGTTTTGTTCTTGTGGGCTTACCACCTGCAGGAGGGACCATATGAGTCAGGCGCATGACATCATTTGTCCTAGCCTGGCCCATGCCTTCCTACGCAGCTCCGCTCAGTTCTACTTTCTCTTCTCTGCTCCATCTGGGACTTCTCCCATAGACAAGGATTTCGCTGGCAGATTTTTAGCCGGGCCAATCAGAGAACAGAAGGTCAGTTTTCTGCACAGTGTCTGCTTGTAGTTTATTTTACCTGGGCCAATCAGCAAACAGAAGGAGGAGTTTTGAACGACTTCGATTTTCTGCTCAGTGTCTGCTAGTTATTTTAGCATACAGCAGTGGAGGAAGTGAATGAAGCCAGTCTGTGTTGATAAGTCTTCAAATTAAAATAAATTTGTCTGACAAAGCAGCAGCTCTCATTTACAGTCGTCTTATTCAGCTCCGTATACTTCTCCTCTCAGTAGAGTTGTTTACAGCGCACGCGATTTCCAGTTAGCTTCTTAGCTTAGCCTCCTTCACAGCGACACTTCAGCAGAGGCCACGCCTCCTGCAAGAATCGCTTCTCTATAGCCGTGAGTCCAGACCCTCGTACGAAGCAAAGTGAACGACAAGGGTCTGGATTTTACCAGACTAAGTTTGTTCATCACAAACACCATGTTCCAAAGTAAGGGTGTCCGTAAGTTTACATGGCGCCAGGACACCGTTGGTCACAGATTGATGATTGACTTTGTAGTCATACCATCTGAACTGCTGCCATGTGTTTTGGACACTCAAGTGAAGAGAGGAGCTGAGCTGTCAACCGATCATCACCAGGGGCCTCATGTACAAAGACTTGCGTGGATTTCTTACTGAAACCTGACGTACGGTCAAATCCAGAAAATGGCGTACGCACAAAAAAATCCAGATGTATCAAACTGTGCGTACACCTGAATCCACGCACATTTCTTTTGTACATCACAATTTACGTGGAACTGAGTGCAGGTGAGACTCCTCCCCTGACACGCCTTCATTAACAAATAGATGCTAATTACTTCTTGCATG
>NW_013952984.1:127621-134993 GCF_001266775.1 Austrofundulus limnaeus | reverse complement strand
CATGTGGATGTAGTAATTGTTAATTATAAGGATGTAATAATTGTTAATCATGTGGATGTAGTAATTGTTAATTATAAGGATGTAATAATTGTTAATCATGTGGATGTAATAATTGTTAATCATGTGTGTCTGCTGTGAACAATAATCATTTTCACATCATGAACAGTTTCTCAGAATCACCTCTAAGTGTCTCGAACAGAACCAGAACCACAGAAACGTGTGACACCAGCCCTGGAGTTGGTGTGGGGCTGTGTACATTTCCACGTTCAGTTCAGTTTTGATACATCTGGAGTTTTGCATGGAAAATGACATAGGCAAGGTTTTTGTGCGTACGCACCGTTGATACATGAGGCCCTGGAAGTGAGTTGGATCAAACGGCATAGGAAAATGCCAGATAGACCCGGTAGACCCAAACGTGTTGTGAGGATTTGCTGAGAACACCTGGCAGAAGAACCCGTCAGAAAGATCTTTAACTCACAACTCTGAGAGAACTTCAACCAAGGTCCAGCTGAGGCGGGGGACATTAACTACGTTTCCATTGTAAATGTGCTCAAAACGTTGTCGATATTCTGTTAATGTCAAAAAACACAGTTTCACAACTGCAGTGTTTCCATTAAGTAAGAAATGTTATTAAAGTCACGTGAATACGTTTGTTCTCATGATAAGTCATTACAAACATGGCAGAGATGGATGTAAACACATAGCATGTTGCTACCACGACACTAGCGCTCATCATCAGAGGAGACGTCGGCGTCTTTTATCGAGGCTTTCCAGAGACAAGTCCCTACTTGGGAGCGGCTACGTATGCTGTGTTTTTGGGAAATTGTAATTGGTGAGTTTACTATTTTATACTACGTCTGTGATATTACTAGAGGTGTCCCGATACCGGGTCCGATACCAGCATCAAGTACTCATACTCGTACTCGTAAAAGCCGGCCGATGCTCTTAACCGATGCCGCTTTTGTCCCCTTTGTTGTTCCTCCTGTGCTGCGCTGCAGCATAAAGGGTAAACAACAATCCATACCAGGCGGGGGCGTTAACGCACTGACAAGTTATTTCCGACCGCACCCCCGAAAAACAGAAGAAGAACGATGAGTAGAAGAAGAAGTAACGTCGGCAGTTTGGAGATATTTTAAGATCGGCCACCAAACGAGGACAAAAACGAGCAGACTGTCTGCTGAGCTCTGCTAACTGTCAGAGGAGGAGCGAAAGTTGGATGTTTTAACAGCAGCAGTTTGATTCAACATTTGAGGACAAGACATGACAAAGAATTCAAAGAGTTTCTGCTGCTAGCAGTAGCCTTCATAAACAGCACTATGCTGCAGTTGTTGCAGTAACTTCAATGCTGTTTTTTCTTTCTTGTAGAACAAACTAAGACATAAGCAGAATATGGAAGGAAGTTTGTTGTAAAAACATTTTATTTTTCACTGTGGTTCTTCTGAGATTTTGTTTTAGTTGTTCCATTTAAGTTTGAACTGAAATTTACTGCACTTTATTACTATTAGTCATTTTTTAACAGGTTAAGACTGAAGCAGAGTAAACTTCTATAGATGTGCTGCTAAAATTTACGTTATAGTTTACATTTTAATTTAAATTTGGTAGTTGCATGTTGAGGAAAATGTATAAAAATAACTTATTTTGTTTTTTAATGTATGCAACAGCATTTGTTTTGCAGTATTTGTATTGTTAATACATTCAGAGGGAGTGTGGCCTTATAAAAAAGAGCCTGTTTGAAATAAAATAAATGGTTTCAAAAGTTATGGTGTGATATATTTACCAACTTATCTACTTGTCAGAGTTTGCACTACCTTTTTATTGTCAAACATAATATTTACCCATCAATTTTTGCATGATAATTGCATTTCATTTTCATTCTGTTAAATATTCAACAAGTTGAACAGATAATCCACCCTAACCCCGCTACTTGGTATCGGTATCGGTGAGTACCTAAACTGAAGTACTCATACTTGTACTCAGTCTTGAAAAAAACTGGTATCGGGACACCCCTTAGATATTACTACTACTTCTACTTCCTGTTATCTTCTTCTTCATCGTCTTTTTCACCAGTAGAAACAGACGGTTGTTGATCACGTGACTCCAGTGATGTGAAAAAAGTGTTTCCATTGCAGTTTTGTAAAAAACACCAATTTTGATACGGCTGAAAAACCACCTCATCCTAGTGCAAAAACTTTTTGTCGAAAAAGTTTTTTTTCAAAATTGACATGTTTCCATTGAGCAAATTTTTTTTCAAAATTCTGATTTTTGCGCATTTTCATGGTCGATGGAAACGCAGCTATTGAGTCAGAGTGGGCCATGTCTCACTTGTCAAGGTGTCTGTCTTGAGCTGTGGCCGCAAGGTTGTTGGTGCTTCTCGCGGTGGTCATCCTCAAACTTGGTTGTGGACACTCTGAGTGAGGGAGGCTGTCAAACTGAAGAAGTCCTGTCTGGCCTTGTTGACTGGCAGGACTCCGGAGGCAGCTGAGGAGTATTGGCAGGCCAAGCGAGCCGCAGCCCTGGACATTTCTGAAGCAAAAGCTCGGATGAGGGAGGAGTCCGGTGAGGCCTTGGACAAAGACTCTCGATCATCTCCGAGGAGATTCTGGCAAACCATCCAGCAGCTAAGGCAGGGGAAGTAGCACTTCACTAACACTGTGCTCAGTGAAGGTGGGGTGCTGTTGACCTCAACCAGTGATGTCATCGGGAGGTGGAAAGAATACTTCTAGGACCATATCAATCCCGTCAAGCACGTCTTCTGTGGAGGAAGCAGAATCTGAGGACCTCATGGTTGGTCCGTCCATAACTGGAGCTGAGGTTGCTGGGGTAGATAAAAAAATCTTTATGGCGACAAGGCTCAGGGGTGGATGAGATCTGCCCTGATTTCCTCAAGATGGACAATAATGGATGGGCAGACGGACGGAGAGATGGATGGACGGAAGTTCTTTGTTGCAACCATTTTAGAATGTGACATGTCTACCTGGAGTAATGATCCTGTTTTGGAGGTTGAATTTCGACCACAATCAAAACAGTTTCAAAGTCACACTGATCATAACGGAGAAGCAAACAAAACTGAAAAGAAGAAGCGTAAATACTCACCAGTCCTTTGGCAGGTGTCAACCTGGAGTCCAGTGTGACCACCCTAAATTTCACTGAGAGGAAGACAGAAACATTACATAAAGTTTAACCTTCTTTGTTTGACTTAAATTTAATGTTTCCTTAATTTTCCTACATATGGAAGCAGAGAGCGGATGTTTTCTGCTGATAAATCTTTTCCATGGTTTGTCGTTATCCTGAAATAATGATGAGGGTTTTCTCAAGATAATGAAGTAATTTCCCCAATGGTTTTCTGGAGATAACAAGTTATGTTTTTTTAACTCGTTATCTCGAGAAAACGCTTATTGATATTTTGTGATAATGACATAATACGACGTTTCCATGAGAAAACCATGGAAAAAATTTCAGCAGAAATGTACACTCTCGTCTTCCGTACCCACATTATCACTTTCTGATAACCTCTTTGCTCTTTACCTGTATCCAGACAAACAAGCTTATTTTATTCATTACAGCTAAACATTTCCTAAATAATTCTTGCATATCATTGTAACTTTAAATAGGACAAAAGCACATTTTTGTTGTCTTAATTAAATGGTAAATGGACTGTACTTCTATAGCACCTTTCTATCCAACCAGGACACTCAAAGCTCTTCAAACTACAATCTGTGTCCTCATTTTCCCATTCACACAGCACTCTATTAGATCTCTACAGTACAAAGCTAACCCAGACATATTAATCTATGGAGACTAATCAGTTGGTTTAATCAGCTTTAAATCACATTCATACACTGATATATCAGGACAGTGGTGGCTTAGTGTCTTGCTCAGGGACACTTTGACATGTGACTGAATAGTAGGGAATGGCACTACCAACCACTCAGCCTCAGCTGCCTAATTAAAATGACTAAAATACGTCAATTATTAGGTCAAAAATAATATTTTATTTTAAAAGTTCATCTTTGTGGCCCACGGTGGAAGTAAAAGACAGTATCGTTAGGTATGCAATAGGGGTACAACGATACAGGAAATTCACGGTTCGGTTCGGTTCGGTACTTTAATCACACGGTTCAATATTTTATCAATACAAAAAAGAGAAATGTCCATGCTCCTTTTGACTTGTAATTTATTTAAATTAATTATGAACATTTGTTTAACCTCAAAAGTACAGTTTTTAAATTAAATGTTGCTGAAACAGCAAGTTTCTCAGTGGATCTGAGCTCGATAATGCAGCCTAGGTGGAGTAGTCGAACACAGATCCACTGATCCTTCAACACAGAGCATCTTTAGAAGACAAGTTGATAAAGTAAATTTTTAAAATCTGTGTTGTTCCATACGGTTCAATACAGTTTGATACGGGTGCATGTATTCTTGCATCCCTAGTATACAACTACACCTCTCTCACTTTTGAAATCAACCTATTTCAAGATGGCTACCATTGACTTCAGGAAACACAAAAACATACTCTGTTCATTTTTTTAATATTGAGCTAAATTTGAGTTGGTAGAGGCTGGTTAGGGTTAGGGATCATGTGAGATCTCACAACGTTGGTTACAACCGGTGGTGGGCAGCACTAATCTAAATATTAGTTGCACTAACCCTAAAACACTAACTCAAATATTTTGGTCCCCTAATTCTAAAACACTAACTCAAATATTTTGGTCCCCTAATTCTAAAGCACTAACACAAAAAAATTATAGCAAAAGTTCATTCTAAAGCACTAAAATAATCCAGTTGACACATGGAACATCCTTTAGAGTCACCGTGAGACAATATTTACTGTGTGCAGAGTATTGTCACTTAGTGCCATTGGCGGGCCAAATGGGAGTCACCCGCAGGCCACATTGGCCCCGTGGGCCTTGAGTTTGACACACGTGTCCTTGTAGATAAGTGACATATAGGCTATATGAACAAAATGTATGACAGCTTTTACCATAACTCTGAACATTAATGTTGATCAATGGCATTTAAAGACCTCAGTAAGTGCTTCTAGTTTTAGTCCATAAATTTAGCAAGAGCTAATCCACTAATAAATCTAAAAAAAAAAAAAAAGCAAAAGCCCTGAAGCACTAATCAGGAAATTAGTTACCCCGTAAGTGCTTTAGGGGAACTGTGCCCACCACTGGTTACAACTTATCAAAAGATGATTTGATTTAGCATATCAGCCACCATGTTAGCATGTAGCATTGTGGTTGATAGTCGTTCCTTCATGGAATGCTAGGCTTTTAATTTGAGTGCTGTTCATTCGCTCTTAGTTACCTGTCTGTCCAGGGTTGTAGATCGTTTTGTCTGTTTGGATGAAGGTTCTCAGGTTCAAAGCTTTGATCAGAACCATCTTGAATTCTTTGGAGTAAAATCCATGACTTCTTACAACCACCTCAAACTTCTGCTCCTCATCTTTTGCAACAAAAGGAACCTGTACGGGAAAAGGTCAACAGAGGAAGAACATTAGCTATTACTAGGAGTCGTGTTGTTTAAAAGCGTGAGTCATTAACATGACCCAAACTATGAAAGGAATAATTGTGTAATTGCTGAATCAGCATTCATTGTTTCTCTACATTTTTCGCAATCGTATATTTTTACACAACGTTGTACATTGTGCTGTTTTAAAATGTGCTTCCAGATTTTTATTTCTTTTAACTTTTAGCCAATTCTTTTGCTGATTTTAAGGTTTAGCCACCATTACAGGAATGCTGTTGGGGCAGCAACAAGATGACAGCACCCTGATAATAAGTTGAATCTGAGAGCATTTGGCTGAAGTTACAACAAATTTTACAAAAGAAATTTACCATTATCAATTATTTAGCTTCATTTGACATTTAAAGGGAAATTGAATGGCTAAAGAAAAGACATCTTCTGGCTAAAACCTGAAACACAGCTGAGTACAAAAAGCCTCCCCTTTCTACAGAAGACAATGACAAAATCCTCCTGAAAATAGCAGTGATGGAAATAAAAGTTTGTCTGTTTAAAGTGTCTGTGATCTGGGAACACAGATAGATTGAGTCTTAAAGGGGCAATATCATGTAAAGTCAACTTTTTTTAGTTTTATATCATGTTATAATGTTATACTCTCAGAAAGAAACATGACCAAAGCCTTGCTTTCACTCATTCATCATGTTTGAGAAATCCTGCAGTGTTTTTATGAAGCCATGCTGAGGAGCAAAACGACAGGTGGGGACCAGAAACACCTTTTGGTACCAGAAACACCTTTTGGGACCAGAAACACCTTTTGGGACCAGAAACACCTTTTGGGACCAGAAACACCTTTTGGGACCAGAAACACCTCTGGGACGTGTCTTTAAGCTGAGATTCCTCGTGGCAGAGCACCCACCCCCACCCCCAATTTCACCCATGACTCCTGCAGGCTCTCAAACAACGGGTGAAACTGAAAGTGAAACTGAAACTGTCTGCTGATCTCAACACTACTTCTCACTCTTTTCAGATTCAAAATACCTTTGAGGAAATGTATTTTCAGATACCAAGTAAACTGCATCATGGCGCACATGCGAGACTCCCCGCCGCACTGAAATGGGCGGGACAGAAGTGTAAGTTCTTAAAGAGACAGAGGCCAATTTCAAGGCGTTTAGAAGAGGAAGTGATGAGAAGTTTATTTTCTATTTAAACATAAAAACAACATTTTAACAACAACTAAAGGTGACATAGATACTTTATTATGGTATAGTATTTAAATATATGCCTGTGAAACACATAATATTGCCCTTTTAATTAACCTGGAGTACAGCTTTGTACTTCCAATATTTTGTATTACCTGAATCAGACACCACAAGCCTCTGCCACATACAAGAGACAACAAAGCACACAACAAGTGATAAGACGGCACACTGAAGGACAACAGCAGCCTGCTGAGTTAAGGGTAGAACATGGAGGACAGCCAACCCAGAAAGAGACTTCTGCATCCCTACAAGTGGAATCCCCCAAACTCTGACAGGACAAGTGTGGACCCTCGTTGACCCCAACACATGACCTCAGACCTTCACAAACCCACTCTCCACTCTCTCCTCACAGTCTAAACTTCCCCCTCCTGGAGTTCACTGACAACATGAAAAAACTTGATCTGAACTCACATGACCCTCATCATCGTCCAGTCCCTGGCACTTAATTTAATTGTTTATAGGGATGTGCCAGTATGAACATTTCAGCTGATATCTATATCAGCATTAGCCTCAACGCTATCACCATACATATGTATTAGCTCAGCGCTACACATTCTCCTCTCGTCACTGAGCTAATGCGGCAATATAGTGTTGGTGCTAGCGCAAAGGCTAACAGGCTAATCTGAGGTTGTTCTTCCATGAAGCAGCTC
>NW_013952984.1:122601-126560 GCF_001266775.1 Austrofundulus limnaeus | reverse complement strand
ATTTAATATTTTCCACATGTTCCACATTCCACATTTTGTATTTCTTATTTTCTATTAATTTATGAAGCTACTCTTTCTTATAATTTTGCATAATGCTTGTTAACGTATTTTTATACATCATACTGTATTCATCTTCTGCCTCTTTAATTCTATGTTGTATCAAATGTTTGTATAGTGCAATTTTCTTTTTGTAAGCATTCTGTAGTCCCTTTGACATCCACAGCACATAGTTTTGCTTTTGTTTGATTTTTACTGTATTGTTGTATTGGATGATTTTTGTTATACAATATATGAAATGTTCTGACAAATTCATCATACACCCAGAAAACAAACTGCCAGTCTTACTTCAGTAGATAATTTTTCATGAGCTCTTCTGTCCTGATCCTCCTGTAATGTGTCAGATTGTCCTGTCTAAAGTTTGTGTAGTTACAGTAGAACACTGTGAATGCTGGAAGGTGGTCACTGATGTCATTTACTTGAAGAAATTTAGAGTTATTAGAGGTTAGTACTGATGTTAGAAACACAACACTATATTCTTAAGTTCTCCTTTGTGTAATGTTGACAGTGTTTAATCTATTATGTTTTGATTGAAATAGGTATGTCTGAAACATCTTTTACAACACATAATTAAGCATTGGAATAACATTAGCTGAGGATTTTGTCTGAATGCCTGTGACTCAGCCGTAGGCCAGCAGGGGGTGAGTGAAGGCATTGAAGAAACTGTATAAACAGATGGACTTCCTGGTTTTTCAGCAGTGTTGGTTTCCTGTCTGC
Source organism: Austrofundulus limnaeus (assembly GCF_001266775.1). Lineage (NCBI taxonomy): Eukaryota > Metazoa > Chordata > Actinopteri > Cyprinodontiformes > Rivulidae > Austrofundulus > Austrofundulus limnaeus. The sequence continues at coordinate 125,786 of NW_013952984.1, read as the reverse complement.
TTCAGCATCAATAAACCTCACTCAGATTCCAGATTCTGGTGTTGTATGGTTTCATTCTTTCTACAAATCACTTTATTTAACATTTGTGTTTATAATCTCGACTTCAGTTTATTGAATACAAATTTTCTTACATACTAATAATCCACCTAATATATTATAATATATATTGTATAATATATAACATTGCCATCCAGATTCTTTGATAAATAATGTTGCACTTTGTTCAGTAACATGACTGGATCAAGTGATTTTAGAATATTGACCTGTAAGAAACAAGGCAGTGATTAAAAAAAAAAAAGGAAAAAAATAGTATATGTCCTCTGGACGGGTTCTTCTTTAATGAAACGTTTCGTCTCTCCTCCAAGAGACTTCTTCAGTCTGAGAGTTTCAGGCGAAAAAAAAAAAAAAAAAGAGGACCTATACAATTTTTTTTCCTTTTGATTTTTTACCTGGATTACTGAGATGCATCGGGACAAGGTAGTGATAAATTTCTCACTGATTTTATGTTTATTTTGTTTTAATAAGTTAATATTAAAATCACCACCAATAAGCATGGCTTAATGATTTTCATTTATGCAGTGTTCTTGCATGCAGTTTTTAAATGTGTCCATGTTAGAACCTGGTGTTCTATGAATACAACTTACCATAATGTTCAGTGGAGGCTGGTCAATAGGGGGCGCCAGTGCGCCGCCCCACCACTAGTTTCTTGTACACAAAAAAAATAAATAAAATAACTAAATAAAACGTTATAAATGTTTTGAAAAAATATCATACATATGTTTTATGATAAGTAAAATAAATAATTTAGAGTTATTGATGTGTAAACTTCCATTTTACTCATGAGCTTTTTCGTGTTGAGTCACTTCCGGGTCACGGCCAGTTCGCCGCTCCAGAGTCTCATAGACATAATATTCATCATTATTTTTCTACTTATTTCTAACCTGAGATAGTCAAGTTCATTGTCAACAACAGGTGACATTTTTCCATCACCTTATAATCCTAATTCATGTCCACATGATGACTACAGCACCATTTTTGTTTTCTCTGTTCCTGCAGATCAACTCATCAATGGTAAATGTTAAATTGCTGAAAATGATAAAGCATTTTATCAAGTCTGTACAGACTCCAAAGCACTTTATATTTCAACCATTCACCTGTTCATACACACGCTCACACACTGATGGTGAATCAAGTTCAAGTCTACGCCCAAATCACACAGGTTAAATTACTCAGCATCACAGTGGATCATCACTTGTCATGGTCTCATCATACTGACAGTATAATTAGTAAAATGGGTAAAGGTGTTGCTGTTGTCAGAAGATGTTCATCTTTTGTTATTCCATCAGTTCTGGAAGAGGTTGTGTGATCTTTAGTTCTGTCTCACTTAGACTATTGTTCAGTTTTATGGTCTGCTGCTAATAAATCAGATTTGTTAAGGTTGCAGGTAGTCCAAAATAAGGCTGCTGGCCTAGTGTTAAGATGTCCATTTCATGCAAGCATTATAGAAATGCACCGTACTTTACTGTGGCCATTACTGCAAGTTAGTGTGCAGTATAATTTACTTACATTTATAAACAAATTTATAATTACTAGGAGGCCTGAATCAGTGTATGAAAAGCTCATTTAATCTGATCAAATGCATAATTATGTTACCAGATACTCTTGTGAAACAAAATTAATTGTAAATCATGTTAGAACAAACTTGCTACAAAAATCAGTAGTTTATAGAGCCATTCAAGAATGGAATAAATTACCTAAAAACATTAGATATCTAAAAAGCACATGTTCTTTTAAAAGAGCACTGAAATCCTGTTTGTATTAAATTTTATTGTGTCATTATTATTGTTATTATTATTATTATTGGTTTTATTTTGTTCTTAACTAGGCTTATGGTTGTAATTTTGTAAAATGTGGAATTTGATTATTTTCATGTATATTTTATGTCATGATTAAATGTGTTGTATAAATATTGTATGTTATATCAGTTGGACCCCAGTAAGATTAGTAACCATCTTGGTGGAAACTAATGGGGATCCTAATCAATAAACAATAAACAATATACACTTCTGTAGTGATTAATTGAAAATATTAATGTTTTTACTAGGCTATTATTAAACTGGCTGTATAAAAGTGATAATCATTAGTTATGTTCAGCAGGAAGCTGTTTTCTGGATCAATGTCATTCTCAGTATGATATGGTCAAAAGTTAGTGTACTGTAAAGTTTTCAGCTCCAAATGTTCAAATTCAGCAGCAATAAACAGTCGGCTATAGTTTTGTGTCAGATATGGTAATGTTAAATGTCATTTACTGAGTTGAAATACAATATACCTGTTGATGAATACCTGTCTAAAACCAAAAGTCACCAAAACCTGCCCTACCCCCTTCTGTCTCCTTCACATATCAAAATAAACAAACGTGTTCAAGATGTTCCAGAAACTTTGGTTTGATAAGCACAAAGTCAAGGCAGTAAGATAAGCAGTGCATTTTTCCCAGGAAAAGCTTGGTCCCTCAGTAGGTCAAAGTTAAAATATCTCTTTGATAATATATAACAGAAAAAACAAAGTTAGTAAGATAAGTCACAGTAGACAACAGTTAACCTTAAAATCTATTCATGGTCAAGGGTAACTTCCCACAAAAATAAAATCAAACATAGCCTCACTGAAACTGACTCTATTAAATATTAGATCTTTGTCAGGAAAATAACTTTTTAATCAATGACTTCATTATCGAGCATAATGTTGATATGTTTTTAACAGAAGCATTAATAGATGAAAATCATGTGACCCCAACCCTGACTGAGTCAACACCTCCAGTTGTCAAAGTGAGAGAAGGGTTTTATTTAAATGTGAAGTTAAGGGCACCGCTCCAGTCACGCTTGTGAACGTGATCTTCAAAACCCAAAGCAAACTTATGTGGTGTCGTTTGTAAAGTTACACAGTCAAAAATTACCACCAACATTTTTGTTTTATTTGGACTTTTATAAGAAAAAAAAGAACAGATTTATTTTTCAAAGTCAGTTTTTCACCATATGATTCATACATTTATAGATGTCATCGTTTATAAACTAAATATTTAGCTAACCACCTAAATATTTAAGTTGCAACCTAAATATTTAATTTAAATATTTAGGTTGCAACCTAAATATTACATTTATAAACAATTTAGGTTGCAACCTAAATATTTA
>NW_013952984.1:114027-115275 GCF_001266775.1 Austrofundulus limnaeus | reverse complement strand
ACTCATCTACAGGTCAGGACTCTACAGTTTACACTCATCTACAGGTCAGGAGTCTACAGTTTACACTCATCTACAGGTCCTACAGGTTGTCCTCCTCCTACAACGCTGTTATTGCAAGTTTGACTCCGCCCCCTGTGAGGAAAAAGGTGTGAATCAGGGCCCCAACGATACCAACACAAAGAGGGAAACAGAAACAAAAACAAGGGGATGTTGAACCCCGCCTGCATTCACTACATAAACATAACAAAACACCAAATAGCCACAGCATCCAAACCAATAAGTCAGGTGATGGGTCACATGACCCTCTATGAACAGTTGAGCTAATCAAGTCTATTGTTAGGTGATGGTCCTCTTTTGCATGTGACTAACCTGTTTGTCCAACAGGTGGAGGCGGAGCTTATAAGGCCTTATTCACCTGAAACTCTCAGACTGAATAAGTGTCTTGGAGGAGAGATGAAATGTTTCACTAAAGAAGAACCATCCAGAGGACCTACTGATTTTTCTTATTCATTTTTTTCTGCCTGGATTACTGAGATGCATCAGGACATCCTTTTGCTATGTTAAACTTTTAATTAGCTTTTTGCTACTTTTATTGTTTAGCTAGTCCTTTGCAAGGCAGGGTTAGCTCAGTTGGTAGAACTGTTGCCTTTTTGCAAGAAGATTGTCAGACTGAATTCTATCCAGGGACATTTCCGTGTGTTCTCTCGATGTTTGTGTGTGTTTCCTCCAGGTAGTGTGGTTTCTTTCCACAGACCAAAAACATGACTGCTAGGCTAACTAAATTCTCACTGTGGTGACCCCTAATGAAGGAACAACTAAAGAAGATGAGAAAATTTTTATTTTTTTGACAATAGCTTTAATTGGATACCTTTAGCTATTATTTAACCTTTTGCTTCTTTTTGCTCTTAGACAGAGCTTTGCTTTTTAAAGGGATCCCTGATTAGTTGTAACATTAGACTTTATTTGATAAACATTTATTTTAACTGTAAAATAAAGACTGTAAAAATACTGTAGAATGTTTAGTTTTTATCATTTTTAAACTAAAAGTTTAAAAATATATTACACGTACTGGGCCATTTTATTTACACGCAAAGCATTCTGGGTAAATGATGATGTCAACTAGGTTATTGGTGCAAGGCTGCTAGCAACCTTTACCTGAAGGTTAATCTTGGACAATATCTGATGATCGACTCTTTTAAATGAAACCAGAGAGCGTTGACAGAGAGGAGAAGGTAGAAATGACTCAGC